>NC_047660.1:13273720-13574720 GCF_011762505.2 Arvicanthis niloticus | reverse complement strand
AGCATCCAGGTAAAATAATGATACTTTATGTGCCTAAGTGTTGAGGAGGAAGTGAATTGAGGAGAGAGAGACAGAGAATCTTGAAGCTTTGCTTGTAAGTGGATCTAGTCGGTAAATGAATTCCAGGTTCAAGGTGAGAGTTCATATTGATAAACTAAAGTGAAAAGTATTGCAAAGGAGGAAGAAAAGCGCTTGGGAAAGTGAGTTACAAAGATATTATTACAGGGCTCCCTGCTCCTCCATGTTCTAGAGACAGCCGCGTCTTCTTGTGCAGTGCCAGCCTTGTTGTCCATAGACAAAATGGTGAAGGTTGATGTGAGTAGATTTGGCCACATTGGGCATCTGGTTACCAGGGCTGCCTTCTGCTCTGCATCTGGCAAACTGGAGATTGATGCCTTAAACAACACCTTCATTAACCTCAACTACATGGTCTATATTTTCCAGTATGACTCCACCCATGGCAAATTCAACAGCACAGTAAAGGCTGAGAATGAGAAGCTTGTCATCATCGGAAAACCCATCACTGTCTTCCAGGAGGGAGATCCACTCACATCAAATGGGGTGATCCTGGTGCTGAGTATGTTGTGGAGTCTATTGGAGACTTCACCACCATAAAAGATCTCGGAGGCCCACTTGAAGGGTGGGGCCAAAAGGATCATCCTCTCCTCCCCTTCAGCCAATAGCCCTAGGTTTTTGATGGGTGTGAACCAACCACAAGAAATATGACAACTCACTCAAGATTGTCAGCAATGCATCCTGCATCAAGAACTGCTTAGCCCCTTGGCCAAGGTCATCCTTTATAACTTTGGGATCGGCATCGTGGAAGGGCTCATGACCATGGTCCATGACATCATTGCCAGTCAAAAGACTGTGGATGGCCCCTCTGGAAAGCTATGGCATGATGGCCGTGGGGCTGCCCAGAACATCATCCCTGCATCCATTGATGCTGTCAAGGCTGTGGGTAAGTTTATCCCAGAGCTGAACGGGAAGCTCACTGGCATGGCCTTCCATATTTCTACCCCCAAAGTATCTGTTGTGGATCTGACATGCCACCTGGAAAAGTATGACATCAAGAAGTTGATGACGCAGACATCCGAGGGCCCACTGAAGGGCATCTGGGCTACACTGAGGACCAGGTTGTCTTCTGCAACTGCAATAGCAACTCTCCCTCTTCCACCTTTAATGCTGGGGCTAGCATTGCTCTCAATGACATCTTTGTAAAGCTCTTTTTTTATGACAATTAATTCAGCTACAGCAACAGGGTCGTGGACCCGGAGGCCTACATGGCCTCCAAGGAGTATGAAACCCTGGACCACCAACACCAGCAAGGACACTGAGAGCAAGAGAGAGGTCCTCTGTTGCTGAGGAGTCTCTGTCCCAACTCGGCCCCCAACACAGAGCATCTCCCTCATAATTTCCATCCCAGACCCCCATAATAACAAGGGGGGCTAGGTAGCCCTCCCTACTCTCTTAAAAACCATCTATAAAAGTTTGCTACACCCCCTCCCCCCCAAAAGTGATATTATTACTTTATGGAGGCAGAAAATATTTAACAGAACTTTGATCTAGAGAGAGTGGATACATAAAAAGAGTTTAAAGAAAAATAGAGAGGAAATAACAGCATGATTCTATTTTAATTATATAAAAGAAATTAATGACTTATTTTGATAGGTTTATAAATATAATAATGGTGCTTGGGGAACCCTCTGGAAGAGGATGAGGAAAGATTGTAGGAGTCAAAGGAAACGGAGATACCAAGCGAATATGACCCCCTGAGTCAAGTAATCAGGCATCACATGGGCTCATAGGTACCAAGCAGCAAGCTTAGGTCTTACAATGCTCAGCCCTAGGTCTCTTGGGTATATGTTATAGCTGTTAGTTTGGTATTTCTGTGGGAGTCCTAAAAATAGGAGTGAGTGTGTCCCTGACTCTTTTGCCTAACCTTGGGACTCCTTTCCTCCTGTTGGGTTACCTTCTCCAGAATAGAGATGAGGGCTTTTGTCTTGCCTAACTGTATCTTGTTTTGTCCTGTTTTGTTGTCTCTTGGGGGCCTGCTATTTTCTGAAGGGAGACAGAGAGGGAGTGGATCTGGGAGAGAAGGGAAGTGGTGAGAGAACCTGGAAGGAGGTGGGGGTGGAAAAATTGTTGTCAGGATGTAATGTATAAGAGCAAAATTTACTTTAAATAATGAAAAAAATTGTAATAATGGAAAATTGAGAAGAAACCTTGGTCAGAATGAGTCAGTGAAATGATTGTAAAATATACATAAATTGGGCACCAGATTGTTTTATAAAGTAGTTATTTTCTTTTTCAATATTTCATATTACACAATGATACTATTGAATAAAATTGACATGTATAACTCAAGTGTGTATAAACATGAAGGAAAATACCTTAATGAGATCTTTCACCTCATTTTCAAATAAAATAATTATGTAAGTATCCATTTATAAAGTAAGTATTAATTACATACCTTATATTTCTAATATTCATTGAGTAGGTAAAGAAAATGTTTCTTCTTTTATATGGGTGCATATCACAATTGAAAAGGCATGAATGATATAACAATATTAAAAATAATCATTTTGATTTGGTACTATATCCCTAACTTCACACATACTGAGAAAAACAAAATTTGAGATTTAGTCTTGACTATTACTTCTTACTTGAAATTGTATTCTCTATTTTAGTGCATTATGTAGGAAGCTACCACTCACTACAAGACATTTTATACTGTCAAGTTGTAAAAATGCATTTTAAAAGAAATATAGACTATAAATAATAGTCTATATTTAGACTATAAATAATAGCATAATTTCCTAAAGCAATACTAGTGCCTGTCAGCCCTAAATGATAACTTTCTATGAACCTATAGTTGAATAAATTTGCATTTTGCTGTCATTGGACATTTTCTGACTAAGAAGCCTGGCAATCATATTTTAATAATTTGTGTTATATTTGGTACAGATTCAATTCTGTATCATCTGGGAAGCCTGATCTTTAGAATGAACACAGCTTTTCCCCTGAAGTCATTTGAATTAATGATGCACTGTGAGCTCTTAACACAGGTGTTTGTTTTCATAATTTAAATTTTCCAAAGGAGGGAAGCATACCGATCAAGGCAACATAACAACCTGCAATTGTGTTCTACAGCTGCATTTCTAGTAATTCTGTGGGCTTTGGGAGTTGTTCTTTTATTTCTGACCATCTGCAAAACCTACTTAGGGTCATAAGCAGGTGTTGTACATCTCCTGCAATAATTCCTTTCTTGCCAAGAATACAATCTCAATAAGTATTAAAAAATGCAGAACAACACAACTTGCCTTTACATGTGCCCAATTTTACAATATATTTCTCAAAAAGAAACTTGGAAAATATTCCCCAGGTATGAGTGAGTGTGTTTTCTACTCAAGGTACTTCAAATTCAACTACATAAAAAGTTTTCTGCCTTGTTTTATTTGCTAGATGTTACCATAAGCTTCTGTGGAGAATGAAAATACAGGACTACACTGATGGAGAATAGGAAAGGTCACTCTCTGTGCAATTTCTATTATTTATCACATGGAAACTCTGTAAAGTTCAAGAGTCCTGTCAGGGCTGTGGATTTCCTGCCTGCTGTGAAATTTCTTTGTTTGGCTTGAGGTGAGCTATTGTGTCCTCTCTTTCATTGGAATGGTCATAGTTTCTTTGTTGGATTTGACTCAAGTTACTTGAAATACATTGTATTATTTGTATTATATGTTCTTATTTTAAATTAGTGCACATAACTAAATAGTACATTTTGGTTATTTATTAAAGTAAAGCTAACTAGTTATATAAAGTAATCAAACAACTTTATTTAAGTAAAATCGATGTTAAGTTTATAATAAAACTGAAATCTTTTAACATGTAACTTACTTTATCTTCTAAATCAGTATTTTCATCCAAAAAAATGATGGTTGGTAAACTCCAATTTTATTTTAGTTTTAAAATATATTTAAATTGGATTTACTTATTTTACTTTAAAAGCCATTATTTTATGGATATATGTATGTATATGTAACACGTTTGTGTTAGGTGAATGTGGAGGTCAGAAGAGGGCATCCAGTCTCCTGGAATTAGAATTATGAATGGCAGTGAAATACTATGTGGGTGCTCAGAATTGAACCAGGGTCCTCTGTGAGATCAAAGTGTTTGTAACCTCTGAGACATATTAGCACCAGTAAATTCTAACTTCTAATGGAGAATGAAATGTACTTTGGAAAGATAAATATTTTTCATAATAAATTAAATTATGAGTAACAAAAATGTTTTAAAAACACATTAAGTGAATATTTATATTCTATATAAATATAGAATAGCATATAATAAATAGAACCCAATATATTTTTCAGTTTATACATTCAATTCTATGAACCATTTGTGAGCCTATACATATTTAAATATGTACCTTCTAGGATATTTGATGTCATATGATCTTGAGAATTATTTTTTCTAGCAATGATATACATGAAACTCATGAAATTATGTTGGAGTATGGAATATGAAGTCACCCAGACATACAAAAAAGACTTCTCCATCTGACTGTCTATATATGAGGAGTTCAGTAGTGTTTCTGTAACCCTCCAAGCCAAACATATTACACATTTTATTTCAATGTGTGGAATAATGTCTACTGAGATAATGCCTGAGTACAGAATGTTTTCCTTAGTCACATCCAGACTTTCATTTAGACCCTGCAAGCACTCTTCATTTTCTTATTGTGTTTTAAATCAAAAAAAAAAAAAAAAAAAAAAAAAAAAGACTAAGTTATAAAATCACTATATTCGGATCCCAGCTTCCCATCTCTTCTCTCCTCTCAGTTTTATCTCTTCCTTCACTTCCCTCTCTGTCCTTTCTTACTCTCTCCTACTGCCCAGAAAAGGGAACATCAACCAGATCCAGCATATCAATCCACAGAAAGACTGGGTGTATCTTCTTCCACTGATGTTAGACAAGGTAGTCCAGTTAGGGGAAAGGGATCCTGTAGAGAAATGTTAATGCAGTAACAAAGCTGCTTTGGCAAGGGATCATATTCAATGACCTTCTGTTCTATGTGATCCAGCTGGAATGCCATACCTTTAGTCCCTCTGCAGGGAATACAGACAAGCTTTTAGTATTCACCTTTAATTCCAAACAATGATATCCTACTGAGTAGCAGACAAAGTCAAGAATGGGAGAAATATTTGACAGAATGAGTCAGAGATAGGATCCACTCAACTCCCATGAAAGCAGAGAGGAAAGAGAGGCTACTTAAGAGCAATGCAGGAAGAGAGTGTTCCATTCAATTCAGTTCAATTTAGAGCAGTACAGTTCAGTGCCGTTCCATTGAGTGCAGTTGGGATTGTGCAGTTCCATGCATTTCTGTACAGCTCTGTTCAGTTGCTGCAGACAGTGCCTTTCAGTTAGTGGAATTCAGAGGCAGTTTCTCCAAGCAAAACCATTCAGTCAGAAGCTGAGAAAAGCCAATTACCATCAGTCTGCTTGGAGAAAGAACATCTAATTTGAATCAGCTGGTCAGAGTTCAGAAATATCTACAAAGGGTGAGAGTTAATTCAGAAGTATAGTTGAAAAGCCAAAACATTCTAGTCCCAAGTTAGCAAAAGCTAGAAGCAGAAGCCTTCAAGATCAAGTTCCCGGCTTGGTGGAAGATTATATTGTATGGTCACTAGAAGCTTCCAGGCAAGCTTAGGGATAGTTGCAACAGAGAAAAACTCCATATGTGCTTAGCCCAAACCATATATTTCTAAAGCATGTGTATGATTCTCATCCCATCATCAGAGGAAATAAAATTACCGTTTACAGAATACAAAGTCAGTCAGTGTAGTCAGAGACAACTCCTGCTCTTGCTTTAGGAGTCCCATATGAAGGTCCAGTTGCATAACTGTTACATATGTGCAGAGGGCCTAAGTCCATCATATTTATGCTCTCTGACTGGCAGTTCAGTGTCAAGGATTCCCCGTAAGCCCCGGATATTTGACTCTGCAGGTTTTCTTGTGATGTTCCTGTCCCCTTTGGCTCTCTTAATTCTTTGTTCCCCTCTTCCACAGGATTCCTCAGCTCCACTCAGTGTTTCATCATGGGTCTCTGGACCAGCTTTCAAAAGTTGCTGATTAAAGCCTATCTGATGACAGATATGCTAGGCTATTGTCTGCAAAGATAGCAGAATAGCATCAATAGTGTCAGGTGTGGGCTGTATTTCATGGCATGGGTCTCAAGCTGGGCCCTTTATTGACTGGCCCTTCCCTCAAATTCTGCTTCATCTTCCACCCCTGCACATCCTGTAAGCAGGACAAATTGTGAGGCAAGGGTTTTATAGCTGGCTTGGTGTCCTAATCCTTTCACTGAAAGTCTTGCCAACAAGAGACTCTTGATATAAGAGACAGTTCAAACTGCATAATCTCCGTTGAGTGGAGTCATACGTAGGGTCAACCTCATATATTTCATTCAGTTGTTTCAGTACCCATTCCCTCCATCCTCCTCCTGCCTCTTTCTCCTATCCCCAACCTGAAATTCGGAGTTGCTTAGCTTTTCATTTCCCTGCTGGCTAAGGATGCTGAAAATCTTTTAAGTGCTCCTCAGTCATCAGACCTATCAGAGATTCCTCCTTTGAGAAGTTTCTGATTGGATATGTACATGTTTTTACATGGATTATTTGTTTCTGTTTTTTTTAACATCTATTTTCTTGAGTTATTGATATATTTATAATGTCAGCAATCTGTCTGATTTGGAGTTGGTAATATTCTTTTCCCATACTGTAGACTGTGGGTTTGTCCCACTGACAGCATCTGTTGCCTTACAGAAGCTTTTCAGTTTCATGAAGTCCTATTTATTGTAGATTTTAGTGCATGAACTATTGGTGGTTCTGTTCAGGATGTTATCTCCTGTACCAATGTGTATCAGATTTAGTGTATCTTATTTTATGTTGTGTTTTTTGATCAACCTAGACTTGAGCTATGTGCAGGATGATAAATATGGATGTATTTGCATTTTTCTACATGCAGATATCTGGTTAGACCAACATTTGTTGAAGATGCTTTCTATTTTCCATTGCATAGTTTTAGCCTCTGTGTCAAAAAAATAGAAAGCATACTGGTATTGATTTACATCTGGATCTTCAATTTGGTTCTATTGATCAGTCTGTCTTTTTCATATCAGTAGCATATGGCTTTGTTATTATTACTCTGAAGTACAGCTTGGAATCAGAGATGGTGAAACCTCAAGAAATTCTTTTGTTTTATAAAATTGTTATAGCTATACTGGGTTTTTATTTTTTTAATGTGAAATTGAGTATTGTTCTTTCAAAGCCTGGGAAGAATGGGGTTGAAATTTTGATGATAATTGCATTGAATCTGTATATTAATTTTGGTAGGATAGACATTTTTACTGTGTTAATCCTACAGGTCTATGAACATGGTAGATCTTTCCATCTTTTGATATCTTTATAATATTTTTCTTTCTTCAAAGATTTGAAGTTTTTGTCATACAGGTCTTTCACGTGCTTGGGTAGCATCATATTGTATTTTTATATTATTTATAGCTTTTTATATTTTATTTTTATTTGGATATTTTACTTATTTACATTTCAAATGGTATCCCCTTTTCTGGTTACCCCTTTGGAAATACCCTATCCCATATACCCACCCTAGTTTCTATGAGGGTGCTCCGAACCCACCTACCCACCCACCCCCTCTTACCTCCCTGCCCTGGCATTCTCCTATACTGGGTCATGGAGCCTTCACAAGACCAAGGTCCTCTCCTCCCATTGATGCCAGCAAGGCAATCCTCTGCTACATATGCAGCTGGAGACATGGATCCCTCCATGTGTACTTTTTGGTTGGTAGTTTAGTCTCTGGGAGCTCTGGGAGGTCTGGTTGGTTGATATTGTTGTTCTTATGATGGGGTTGCAAATGCCTTCAGCTTCTTTAGTCACTTCTCTAACTCAAGGGATGCCAATTTGGGACCCCTTGCTCAGTCCAATTGTTGGCTGTGAGCATCTGCCACTGTATTTGTCAGGCTCTGGCAGAGCCTCTCAGGAGACAGCTATACAAGGCTCTGTCAGCAAGCACTTCTTGGCATCCTTATTAGTGTCTGAGTTAGGTGTCTGTATATGGGATGGATCCCCAGGTAGGGCAATCTTTGGATGGTCTTTCCTTCAGTCTCTGCTCCATACTTTGTCTTCATATTTCTTCCTGTATTTTGTTCCCTCATCTAAGAAACACTGGTCCACATCTTGGTCTTTCTTCCTTCTTCTTTCTTAAATTTCATGGGGTCTGTGAATTGTATATTGGGTATTTTGAGCTTTTGTGTTAATATCCACTTAACAGTGAGTAAATACCATGTGTGTTCTTTTGTGAATGGATTACCTCACTCAGGATGATGTTTTCTAGTTCCTTCTATTTGCCTAAGAATTTCATGAAAACATTGTTTTTAATAGCTGAATAGTACTCCATTGTGTAAATGTACCGTATATTTGTATCCATTCGTATCCATTCCTATGTTGAAGGACATCTGGGTTCTTTCCAGCTTCTGGCTGTTATAAATAAGGTTGCTATAAATATAGTCACTTTTTAAAAGGGTCTTCTTTCCATTATTTCTTTCTCAACCTGTTTATTGTTTGTATAAAGGAAGTCAACTGAGTTTTTTTTTTTTTTAAATAAATTCTGTATTTACTGAAGGTGTTTATAAACTGTAGGAGTTTCCTGTAGAACTTTTGTGCTGCTTATTTTTACTATCATATTGTCTAGGATTCGGTTTGTGACTGTTTATTGAGTATGTTTGCATCAATGTTCACAAAGGAGTCTGGTCTGAAATTCTGTTAATTAGTTAAGTATTTGTGTTGCTGTAGGTATCAGGATGATTGTGGCTTCATAAAATTTGGCAGTGTTCTTTCTTTTTCTTTTTCATTGACTAGTTTGAGGAGTCCCCAAGAAGTATTAGCTCTTCTTTGAAGGTATAGTAAAATTCTGCTTTAAAGTCATCTGGCCCTGGGCTTTTTGTTTGAGAGGTTTTAATGACTGCTTCTATATCCTTAGGGGTTATAGTCCTATTTAGATCATTATCTAATCTTGTTTTAGGTCTGTAAATGTTATCTATCAAGGAATTTTTCCATTTCTTTTAGATTTTCTAATTTTGGGAGAACAGCTTTGTGAAGACCTAAAGATATTTCATTGATGTATATTTTTATCTCCCTCTTTTCATTTCTGATTTTGTTAGTTCATATATTCTCTCTCTGCCTTTTAGATTTCTCAAAGAACAAATTATTTGTTTCTTTGATTCTTTATAATGTTCTCTTTGTTACTATTTTACTGATATCAGCTCAATTTGATTATTCCTTGCTGTTTACTCTACTTGGGTGTGTTTGCTTCTTTTGGTTCTAGAGCTTTCAGGTGTGCTCTTAAGTGGCTAATATGAGATCTCACTAATTTCCTTATGAAGGTATTTAGTGCTATAAACTTTCTCTTAGCATTGCTTTCTTTGTGTGTCATAATATTGAGTATACTGTGCATTCAT
Organism: Arvicanthis niloticus; assembly: GCF_011762505.2. Lineage (NCBI taxonomy): Eukaryota > Metazoa > Chordata > Mammalia > Rodentia > Muridae > Arvicanthis > Arvicanthis niloticus. Next base: position 13,565,189 of record NC_047660.1, on the reverse strand, counting down.
TTTCATTGAGTTCTAGAAAGTCTTTAAATTTGTTATTTCTTCCCATATCCAGATATCATTGATTAGAAAGTTACCAGTTCAGTTTCCATGAGTTTGTTGGCTTTCTGTTGTTTCCATGAGTATTCTTCTTGTTCATTCTTTTCAGATAGGTTCTTCTTTCAATATGGTTACAATTCATTAGATTTATTGATAATCACACATCATGCACTGCATAAAGCTTGCTTTGAACAGTCTAAAGTAAAAAGAAGAGCTGATAGTTTAAAATTCACATGTTTCATGATTCTGTATCTCTAGAAGGTATACTGGAAGGGTAGAAGGATGCTGGAAGACTCTAAATTTTCAAACTCCCTACCCCATGTCACTTTATCTTAGATAAAATTCCAACATGTTATACAATGTCAGAATATGTACTTTTCTTGGTTTTTCTTATTTGACAATGAGTACTGGGATTTGTGAACTTTGTTATCTTACAGAAATAAGAAAAGTTGTGTTTTTTTCAGTTAGTTTAGCTATTAAGTTTTTACATGTAATGTCTTACATTCAAGCTTATTCCTTCTTATACAAGAGTTTCAGTTTGCAAACCATAAGCAAATTGAAAATCATAAAACAATTACTGATTAGTAATTTTTATATTGAAGTTTTATATTTTTATATTTATTTTATACAGTATATAAATGAATGCATTTAATAGCATACTGGCTATATTTTATACTAGTTATTTTTGCTCAGAAAAAACATAACATACCTTCTAGATGCATTTAAAAATAGACATTTGCTTCTGAATATTTTATAATGCTGGCTCCTTGTTATAGAGCAGAAGTGGATTGGAGCTGCCATACTAACTTATCCAACACTTCATCTCTTGAAACTCTAAGATAATTGGATTCAAAAGTTTTTATTTTTAACCTTAAATTACATTTACTCGAACAAAGTAGAAAAATAGTGTTTTTAACTTTGTACAATGAGAGATTTTAAAAGATTGTATTTATTTGTCTCATGTATTTTATGTCCTGATCATACTTTCCCTCCCTCCCGCTCCCATCCATTTCTCCTCTGTTTCCTTTGGGAAAAGAGCAGGCTTCCCAGGGATATTAATCAAACATGGCATAACAAGTTACAGTATGAAAAGGCACACAGTCTTTAATCATGGCTGTACAAGGCAACCCAATAGGAAGCAAAGGGTCCCAAATGCAGGCAACAGAGTCACATACCTCCTGCTTCAAATGTTAAGAATCACATAAGAACACCAAGCTCGAAAACAATAATGTATACACAGTGGACCTACATCAGACACATGCAGTCTCACTAATTGTTTTTTTTTTTTTTTTTTTAAGGCTCTATGAGTGGCTATAAGCCCTGGTTTGTTGATTCTGTGGGCTATGTTCTTGAACCCCCTGACTTCTACAATCCTTCCTCGCTCTCTTCTAAGGGATTCCTTCAGCTCTGCCTTATGTTTTGCTAATATTCTCTGGAACTGCGCCTATCAGCTGCCAGATAACACCTCTCTGCTGACCATTAAGCTAGGCTATGTATAAACCACAATACCGTTAGGAATCATTCCACAGACTTTTTGACAGTCATGTTTAGTTCTGTCCTAAATTTCTGGGCTATCTAGTTTCTGATTCCTGGCCCTTCAGGCCTGGCATGGGCTCCTTCTCATGGCATGCATCTCGAATTGGAGACCCTATGCCACCTTAACTGAAAGCACAACTTGAAGAAAGGAAGGTCAAAGGACTTTTGGCTACTTTGGTGTCCCAGCCTCATTGGAAGCCTTTCTGGTTAGAGAAGATGGCTTCATATTCTGATTCCATAGGAGTATTTGCCACTCACAGAGATTCCAGAGTGTTTCCACTGTACTAGGTTTCTATCTAGTCACTGAAATCCCCATCAATTCCAGTTGTCTCTGCAAGTTCTCTGTCTCTCTGTCTCTCTGTCTCTCTGTCTCTGTCTCTCTCTTCTCTCGATTATCTACCCACTTCAACTTGGTCTCTCTTTTTCTCATCCCCACCAGCCCTATGTTCCATTTTCCCTTTAGGGAGAACTATGCTTCCCCCACCCCCCCCACCCCCCCATTGAGACCTTCTTGTTACCTGGCTCTCTGTGTTTCTGGATTGCAGCATGACTGTCTTTTACAACCAGAATCCACTTATAAGTGAGTACATACCATGTTTCTCTTTATGGGTATAGGTTACCTCACTCAGAATGATTCTTTTTTGCCTGCAAATTTTTTTAACAGCTCAGTAATTCTCTATTGTACAAATTTAACACATTATTTTTCTCCATTGTAGGCTTTTATTTTTCTAAACCTAGTTTCTATGGGCACTTAAATGCGTTAACCCCACTTCTAGCCCACCACCCACCAGGCCTAGTGGAAAGAAAAGGTAAATAGGGCAAGAAAAGGATGTGAACCTTTTAAGAAATAGTTCTTTGTGGTGAATTCAATCAGTGTCTTCAGGATATCACCATCAGTAGCTCAACCCACTCCCAAACACCATTCAGAATCAGCAAAGGCAGATCAACCCAGGAGGAACCACAAAGCTCTGACAATCATCCTGAGTCAGTGCAAGTGGCAAAAAGCCACTGGAACACCACGAAAGTCCTTTGATGTGTTGTTTTCTCTATTAAGTCATGACAAGCAAAAATCAGAAAAAAAAAAAAAAGCCAAGGTGGACCAATGCCACAGCTTCCTCAGTGAAGATCAACATTAGCAAAGCCCAATGAAGATCCGCAGAGAGTGTCAAGGTGATCCAGTAACACACAATACATTCCAGTGTAAGTTCTCTCAAGAGTCTGCCCCAGCAAAACATCATATGCCCCTTTTCCAAGCAGCATCCACAAAAACAACAAGTGTCTTTTCTTATAAAACATCCTTCCATGTGTCTGCTTGAGCAAAAACATCCTTTCATTTTCCAGAAAATCATTACATGACACAACTGAGTATATATATAAAAAAAAAAAAAAAAACAAAACAAAACTTTCCATTTTCCTCCATTGTTTGACTGAGAAACATCTACCTTGTTTCTAGTTTCTGGCCATTATAAATAAAACAGAAATGAACATAGTTGAACATGTGTCCTTAGGTATATAACTCAAGATGGAGTATCCTTTAGGTATATGTCAAGGAATAGTATAGCTGGGTCTTAAGGTAAATGCATTCCTAATTTTTTGAGAAACTGCCATATTGATTTCGAAAGTGGCTTTATAAGTTTGGTCCCATACCAGCAATGGAGGACTGGAGATGATTGTTCCACATTTTGGCCAGCATGAGCTGGAACTTGTGATTTTTATTTTAGCCACTCTGACACGTAGAGGATGAAAACTCAAAGTTGTTTTGGTTTGTATTTCTCTGGTGGCTAAGGAAGTTGAACAGTTTTAAAGCACTTCTCAGCCATTAGAGATTCTTCTGTTGAGAATCCTCTGTTTAGATCTGTACACAAGTTTTTACTTGGAATGCTATTATTTTTGATATCATGTTTCTTGAGTTCTTTTTATATTTTGGATATTAGCCCTCTGACATGGTGACAGATTAGTTAATAAAGGAACTGAGCAGAATAGGTGACAGGTGTTTAAAGAAAGGATAAAGTAGAACAAAATAAACAGGAGAAAACCGTGAATTCAAAGATAGTATGTTGTTACAGTTAAAGGTAGAATGTAAAGACAAAGGAGGCAAATTTAATCTAATAATCTAAAGTGGTTTCAGCACTCAGGAGGACATGGAGACTTTCACAGCCAACTTAGGTTCTTGCAAAAAGGCAATGGAATAATACAGAGGAATCAATTAGAGCAAAACTAAGCTCATCCAATAAACTGAAGTTAGGTATTAAATAAGGTAAGCTTTCAAATTTAAGGAAAGAGCACCAGACCAGGTATAGATTATGTTCTCCCTAATCTGGGCAGGGGGACATGACATAGTTCTCTACAGTCTTCTCTGTGGAGAGCATAGATGCTGAGTCTGGCTATGTGTGGCTACTTGCTGGAGACAGACTATTGGTGTCTCTCCTACTCTTATGTGGTTCTTAATGGAGGGTTGTAATAGGACCACTTTAGTTCTAGATGAAGGAGAGAGCATAAGCCCTGTAAGATTCCTCTTGTAAGTGAGGTGCCATTGTCAAACAGGCTCCTGTTCTGTTTATTGAAAGGGAGGGTATCTTTCACTTGGGGAGGACACTAGTACTTTGTCTATAACTCTGTGATACAGCATTTGGGGTGGCATGGATACCAGTCTGTCTCTATGAAGTCTGTTGCGGTCTATGGTTTATATTTCCATCTTAGTGAATCCTTTGTGGTTCATATTTAAAGGTCCCTGATCTATTCAGTGATATTCTGCAGGGTAGATCCGAATATAGGTCTATTGGTATATGTTCTAGAATCTCAGAGTGAGTTCTGAAGTGCAGGATCTTGCATCTAGAAACATCTACTTTTTATTTAAGCAATTTAGAGTTTGTTTGTTTGTTGTAGTTGTTTCCATTGTTGATAATAATTTTTTCCTTGCCTATGGTTCATGTGATTTGGAAGAAAATATTATTTTCCTAACAACAGCCTTTCCTCTGGAGCAAAAGATGCTTCTGTTCATAGATGTTAGTGTCCGTCCCTTTCTATCTTTTTCTGCATCTCTATTTGTGTTTGTTACATGCCTCTTAATGAAATGACACTGTGGATTTTCTATAGTGTTCTATGAAATGATGGTTTCGACCTTCTAAGGTTGTTTTGGCATTTTGAGAAGAGCTCTTCTAGGATGATGTTGACTCCTCAACAATAGTCTCTGGCATTTCTAGAGTTCCTTTCTTCTCATGGCTATTGAAATAATGCACTTTTACTATCATTTTTGTAATGTGGTCTATTTACATGGTTCACCACATTTTAAAAATTGACTTATTTTCCAGAAGCTATCAACTCCCAAAAACTTCTTTGCTAAAGGTTTGAATATGAACCACTTGTTACATGCTGGAATCTTGTCTGGATTAAGATTTCCTGTGTGTGTTTTTTTCATGTTTTTACAATTACTTTGAGATTATATATCCATCTGTCTTATTTTTTTTTTGAAGAAATACAGTCTCCTTATAGACATCCATCACATCTTATTATTAAAGTATTTTTCTTGATCCTTGATGCATAAGCCTTGATGGCAGTATGATATAGAACTTATACTTAGGGATGAATACTCTAATATTTTTTTAAATTTTGGCACTTTGACAAACTGTGTGTATCTCTAAGTACATTATCATCTACTGTGAGAAGAAACTCTTTTGATTAGTGTTAAAAGGATTGGGTGTTTATTATACTAGCATATCAATTGTTTTTATCTTTAATCATCTCAAGTTTATGCTGTCCTGTTGGTTAGCCTTTATTGATATAGCTTCTGCCATTCACAGAGAAAAGAGTTGTTTATAAAGTCTTTAACTCGGGAACACTGGTTCCTTCCGGTCTGGGCCAGAGCACTGAGCAGATCTTGGGTGGCAGCTCTGCCCCCAACCTCCAAGAACCCAGAGGAAGCAGGGATCCCAGGTGCTCAAACTCAGGCAGTATCTTAGGTAAGCAGACATCAGGGCATGCCCTAAACAGGGAGTAACTAGGAACCAAAAGGACCCAGGAAGTCACTCCCGGCCTGGAACACTGGTTCCTTCCGGTCTGGGCCAGAACACTGAGCGGATCTTGGGTGGCAGCTCTGCCACCAATATCCAAGAACCCAGAGGAAGCAGGGATCCCAGGCGCTCTAACTTGGACAGTGTCTTAGAAACTAGTTCTCAGATCTGAGGCCTAGATCAGACCTCTGCCAGGTCTGCTGTTGTGTGGACCCCGGATTCCACCTGAGACATACTGGAAGGTCCACTCAATCCAGATCCACAGAGGAACAAATGAACTCAGAGCTTCAGACAACATATCCTGAGATATTCTAGAGGAGACACTGCACCCAGAACAGCAGACACCCAGCTGGACTACTACCTTGGAGGCACCATATCCTGAGGCATCCTAGAGGTACCACTATAATCAGTGCAGCTGGAAAAGATCACAGAGACATCTGGACCCCTAGGAGATCAGACACAAGCTAGATAACTAGAAAGACAGGCTTCAGTCAGAGACAGCAAGTACAGGCAGCACTAGAGTTAACCAGATGGCAAAAGGCAAGAGCAAGAATGTAAGCAACAGAAACCAAAGTTACATGGCATCATCAGAACCCAGCTCCCCCATCAGAGCAAGCCCTGAACACCCCATCACACCAGAAAAGCAGGAATCAGAATTAAAATCACTTCTCATGATGATGATAGAGGGCTTTAAGAAAGACATAAATAACACTCTCAAAGAACTTAAGGAGAGCACTGGTAGACAGATAGAAACCCTTAAAGAGGAAACACAAAAATCCCTTAAGGAATTGCAAGAAAATGCAACCAAACGGGAAAAGGAATTAAACAGAACCATGCAGGATCTAAAAATGGAAGTAGAAACAATAAAGAAATCACAAAGGGACAATACCCTGGAGATAGAAAACCTAAAAAAACGATCAGGAGTCATAGACACAAGTATCACCAACAGAATACAAGAGATGGAAAAGAGAATCTCATGTGCAGAAGATACCATGGAAAACATTGACACAACTGTCAAAGAAAATGCAAAATACAAAAAGCTACTAACCCAAAATATACAAGAAATCCAAGACACAATGAGAAGGCCAAACCTAAGGATAATAGGTATAGATGAGGGGGAAGACTCCCAACTAAAAGGACCAGTAAATATCCTCAACAAAATTATAGAGAAAAACTTCCCTAACCTAAAGAAAGAGATGTCCATAAATATACAAGAAGCTTACAGAACTCCAAATAGTTTAGACCAGAAAAGAAATACTTCCCGCCATATAATAGTCAAAACATCAAATGTACAAAACAAAGAAAAAACACTAAAAGCAGTAAGGGAAAAAGGCAAAGTAACATATAAAGCAGACCTATAAGAATTACACCAGACTTCTCACCAGAGACCATAAAAGCCAGAAGATCCTGGACCGATATCATACAGACCCTAAGAGAACACAAATGCCAGCCCAGACTTCTATACCCAGCAAAACTGTCAATCATTATTGATGGAGAAACCAAAATATTCCATGACAAATCCAAATTTACACAGTATCTCAACACAAATCCAGCACTTCAAAGAATAATTGGTGGAAAACTCCAACACAAGGAGGGAAATTACAACCTAGAGAAAGCAAGAAAGTAATCTTCCAAAAACCCCAAAAGAAGAGAGTTACACAAACATATCTCCACGGATGTTAGCCCAAAAGCTTGGATTATCGAAGACTCAACCTACAGACCACAGGAAGTTCATGAAGAAGGAAGACCAAGAGGGGATGCCTCAGTTCTACTTAGAACGAGAAATAAAAATGCTCAAGGGAGCAAATAGGGAAACAAAACATGGAACAGAAACTGAAGGAGGGGCCATCAGGAGACCTTTCCACCTGGGTATTCACCCCATGTACAGCCACCTAATCTAAACACTGTTGTGGATGGCTGGAAGTGCATAATGTGAGGAACATGATATAGCTGTCTCCTTAGAGGTCAGCCAAAGACTAAAACACTCAATGTTCACAATTAACCACTGATATGATCAGGGGTTTCCCAATGGAGAACTTAGTGAGAGGACTGAAGAAGCAGAAAGGGTTATTGACCCCAGGTGGAAAGCAACAATACCAAACAACCAGAGACCCCAGGGTCTAAACCACCAGCCTGGGAACACATAGGGAGGGACCCAAGACTCCAGAGGTATATGTAGGGGAGGATGGCCCTGTCCCATAAAAAAAATGAATGAAAAAATGAATGAATGAACACACAGTGTGGGGGGGATGTGAGGGCAGGGAGGGGATAGTGAGGGGGGTAGGTGTAGTCACTGCCTCATAGAAGCATGAGGAGGGGGATGGGATAGGTTTCTGGGTGGTGGGAGGAAGTAGGCTAAGGGGATAAAATCTGAAACGTAAATACTACAACCAATTTTAAGAAGCGGGAAAAAAAAAAGTGTTCAGAACCAACATCTTTAAAAAAAAATGTCAGCCCCCTGGGGGTGGAAATTTTTTTTTTCTTTTTTCTTGATACTAAAACTTGTTCTGAGAATTGTATATTGCAGAATACACAGCCTTGGTGTATCTACTCATCAAGCAAACTGAGCAGACCTGCCCAAACCTCTGATGTCCTGGAATTCCATCTGGATTCAGTGAAGACACAGCATCAGAGGCTTATCAACTTACTCTCCCCCCCCCCCACCCCTCTTCTAAAATCTCAACGCCCTTAATCAGCTTGAAGAAGTTAAAGAAGAGTCAGCACCCCTATTCCCTGAGCTTGGGGACTAATGTGGTTAATAATGGTCTGTCTTTCTAGGGACAAGTGGTGGTTTTGTTGGAACAGGGGGGATTAGCTAGGACTTACTGCATAGCCATAACCTACTGGTAGAAATCTATATACTTATTATCAAGATGAAGTTATAAATTCTTAAATGGTACAAAATTTACTTTGATCTCAAATTTAAGGTTTTCATTGGTACGAGCCTCTTATTAATATAAAAATGAGATGAATATTGATACACTCATGGGCATTGTGCCTGTATAACACATTTAGGAATACAATGCCTAGACCCAGCCCTTTTTTAACCTTTTTAACTGATTTGGGATGGTTAACCTATGAGTTAAGGGGCTATAGCAAATTCATATTTTTGAGTTTATTGTTAGGGTGCTTTCCATATTTTACTTATAAATAGCCAAGAGGAGTTAACAGAAAACAGTCCAGGTTATCTTACATGGATAGTTGGTTTTCAAAACATCAGAAGTCCATAGAACTGATGCTACAAATATTTATATATTAATGTTCATATTGATTAGAGACCTGTCTGCTCCTGACAGCTTCCTGTCGTGGATTCTAAGAAGAAATTGAGCATCCTTGGAGTTACTCCAGTTGTGTGGTAACAGCCACTAGGCAAGAATTGCCTCTCTCCATCTACAGACAAATTACTGTCCAGAAAAGGACACACATGCAGAATAGTCGACTGATTATATCTGCCTAGACAGAGTAATCAGTCCTTAATAATCCTGCATCACCAAGGTCTGTCAGATGATTCTGGGCCAGAAGGCTGAAGATTTGATGCTCCAACGTTCGGTAGTATAGGGGCTTTTCAGGTGTTCAGAGGTCTCTATAAATTGGCTAAGTTTTAGAAGCTATGCTTTGTGCTTCCCACAATTATAGTTAACTCAGTCATTCTGGATTTCTGACGGGGTTGAAAACTTATAGCTATTTACCGTAAGAGAAAAGATTTGAGTGGATGGTAGTCAGCTGACATTCATCCTAAAGCCAGGTTCAGAACTAAATGTTTCAGTTAGGATAGATGACAGAGGTGCTGGTTAGTCAACAAAATGATGGACTGGGTATTAGGACTATCTTGTACCTCACTGGTACAAATTGGCATAATTATGCTCTAATTGTATTTTGAGAGAAAAGTTTCATTTTAACAGGAAGGGTGATGTGTAGGAGGAGCTAAGGTAGGAGGAGTACTGAGAGCAAGAAAAGGAGTAAGAAGAGGAGGAGAAGAAGGATAGGAGAAGCTAGGCGATGAAAGAGAGAAAGAGGGGGGAGACAGGGAGGCAGATATTCATGTATCTCCACCAGTCAAAGATAGTTGTTATATCTAGGTCGGTCAGTGGGTTACACCTTTGATTGAACAATTCCAAACTTATAACGCTTATGATTAACATTATTTAAAAAAAATGTATAAATGCAAAAAGGAAAAGGGGGCATGTGATAGGGGTTTTCTAAGGGGGAGGGGGGAATGGGGAAAGGGAATGGCATCTGAAGTGTAAATAAAATATCTAATAAAAAATATATAAAAAAAAAGTCTTTAACTCTTATAGATTTTTGTACCTTGTTTGCAATGATCCCTAAGCATTACTTTGGAAGTTTTCTGTATATATTGGGACTGAAATACATGACCCTGTATTTTCATTGGTTGTAGTTTATTCTAATGTGGTCTATCTGTTAAAAGAAGATTTTCCTTGATGAAGCTTAAAGACTTCACTTATCTGGGCTGTGTTAACTCTATCTACTTAATAAAACAATAGTAATAGGTTTTTTCTTAGGACTTGTGACCTATTTAACCACACATTTTTGGCTTCATTGTCTTTGCAAGGTATAGCTTTCATGTCATGAAACAGGCTTCAAATCCAATGCAAGATTGATTAGTTACCCTCTTAACAATTTTGCTTCTACTACATATATATATATATATATATATATATATATATATATATATATATTAGAAAAAATGTAACTGGTAGATGGAAGTATAAAACATATAATATGTTGAAATATTATAAAATGTTTTGGCATACTATAAATATTGAATAATATTTAAAAAGATCAAATATACCTATTAAGAATTCTATGATTAATTTATGGTATAATCATTGAAAACATTTTCTTTTACTTTTATGAAATACACAGTTTATATTTTTTGTTTCCTGTGTTGTCTTTCAAATGAGAAAATTCAAATATATGTTTATCATAACACACTTAGTGTTTCTTTATTTCTGATACAAATTCAGTGTCTGTCAGAAAATGACAAACTTAACCCAGTGTCTCTAGCCAGATGAGTTACTTTATGTTTAGATTTGCTCTAGGGGTATTATGGCTAGTGAAGAATTGTGTCATTGGAAATATTTTCTCACATAGAGTTGATCATATACTCCCTAGGCTGTTCTTTCTCTCTGTTTGGCTTTTGTCGAAAATGAAAAAAAAGTAATAGTAATTTTTACCTTGTAGTGGGAAAATAATTCTTTGTTTATAGAAGAAACAACACATTTTCAGTATTGGCAAAAGACATATTGAGAAAGCAATTCAAGTGGCCCAGAAGCTCATGCTTCACACTGTAACCATTTCTTATTTACTTAAAATATGCTGCTATAAAGGAATGATTCAAAAATATTTTAATGTGATGAAGTGTATTTTTTCTGGAAGGCAGGTATTTTACATACTACTGTGAGTGGTACATGTCATAGTAAGGCTTACTTCTTAAGTGGAGTTTTATTTGACATAACTGTACATTTATATTTAAAGAATTCACTGAGACATGGCAAATGATGAAATGAGCATGTAACATAGTTAATAACATACATTTTCAAGAATATATATTCTAAAGCCAAGAAAAAAGCCAGATTCAGAACTAAATGTTTTAGTTAGGAGAGATGACAGAGGTTCTGGTTAGTCAATATAATGATGAACTGGGTATTAGGACTATCTTGTACTTCACTTGTACAAATTGGTATAATTATGCTCTAATTGTATTTTGAGAGAAAAGTTTTATTTTAACAAGAAGGGTGATATGTAGGAGTAGCTAAGGTGGGAGGAAGAGAAGGAGTAAGGAGAGGAGGAGAAGAAAGAGAGGAGAAGCTAGGTCATGAGAGAGAGAAAGAGAGAGAAAGGGGGGATATCGAGGCAGATGTTCATGTGTCTCCACCACTCAAAGATAGTTGATATATCTAGGTTGGGTATTGGGTTACACTTCTGATTGAGCATTACCAAACTTATAAAGCCTTTGATTAACATTTTAAAAAATTGTATAAAAGCAAAAAGGAAAAGGAGGCATGGGATAGGGGTTTTCTAGGGAGGAAAAATGGGGAAAGTGGATGGCATCTGGAATGTAAATAAAATATCCAAAAAAAAAAAAAGAATACATATTATCCTCTCTTTCATTATACCCCTCTCATGCCATAAGTACTTTCACATACTGTTTTGTCATAATAAATAATGTCTCAAGGAAGGTACATAGCAAATATATTCAATGTTATTTTCAGCAAGTTAAAATGTTCTTTGCTATTTGGAACATCTTAATATAGTAGATCATTAAGATGGTACATTTGCATTTTGCTTCATGTTTAATTCCACACAGTTTCATTAACCAATCTTTAACTAATTGTTATACAAACTTATTAACAATGTTATATGTGATAAAATGTCAATTCAAACAAAAAACATAATTAGACACTGCATTCCGCAGTTGACCTTGAACTTTGTGGCCTATAACAAAATAATCTCACACTATTTTGAATAGTGGAAATTATGACTATAACATATATATAATATAACTATAACATTAACATTATTTAAACAAAAATACACTTATTAGATTCATCTTATATGTCAAAAGATATGCAAAAATCTTTTGTACTTACCTTTTACAGAAATCTTAATTGAATTCAGCTTTTAATGTTGCCATTTTTCTTTAATATTGTGAACATTGTAAAAAGTTCTTGATATTGGAATACATATTTCAAAGAGGCAAAGACATTGAGCTATATAAATGTCAAAGAATATTGCATAGCAAAATCTATGTTTTCCTAATATAAATAAAAAGAAGTCACCAATATTTTAAACTATTTGATTATATTAACTAGTCCAAATAAAATGTTCAGTTTTGTCCTAGTATATTCTCACTATTTTGAGTATCTATTCTATAGTGAAAACTAAAAATACTTGGAAAATGAATAAATGCAATTTTAAAAATATACATAAGATAATTTGAGGGAGCCAAAGAAACCTGTAATGGAGATGAATGTTAAGTTTTATTTGAATGTATACTGTTGATATGGGTAGTCATGTCAATTACCAAGATCTCAGACCTGTGATCAGTTGCAAAGCCTTCCTCTTATCACAGTACACATTTTATGAATAGTTGTCAAGTGTGTGCATCCTAGCAACCATAGCTTCCTCCCCTACAATGTTTCCACTCAAAGATTGCTTGTCAGGCTAAAATTTGACTACAGTTTAACTTTTACAACAAAAACAATTATTAATCCCACAATTTAACTGCCCGTTCTTATGAAGATGCATTGATAAAATGATACTCATAACTTCATAAAAGACCTCTTATAGTGACTAGCTAATACATTTCCCTTGTGTTGTACATAATGAAGTTTCTGAGGCTCCAGTGGGTTGTGTAAGAGTTGTTGCCACTCCATCAGAATAGATGTTACCACCAGTCTCCAGAAATTTTTTTTATATATCTGTGTATCTGTTTTTTCTTCATTATATTGACACCGTTGTCAGGTATACAGAACCAAGTCATAAGCTGTAGTACTAATTTGTTCATCTGATAAACCTATTTTCTTCATGACATTAACTAATACCTGTGAAACTATCTATAAGCTACATGTAGTGGGAAATTTTCCCGTAAGTTGGGAGGAGCTAAGGTGGGAGGAGTAAGGAGAGGAAGAGAAGGAGTAAGGAGAGGAAGAGGAGGAGAGGAGGAGCAAAGGGGTCAGAGATGAAGGAGGATAGAGAAACATGCATGTATATGGAGCAGTTCTGGGTAACAACTTATATCTAGGTTAGTTAGTTGGTTAATACCTCCAATTGTGTGGTCATCTTGTTAATTGAGCATTACCAAATATATAAAGCCCTTGGATAATGTTAAGCATTACAGTCTCATTTCTACCAGGTACCGCATGGATGGCAGGATGGTCTGGACTCATCCCAGCCTTGTGGAGACAGCTTGAAAGATTGGCAGAGCCATCTCCCATGCTGGCATCTCATGGGTAGCAGGGACAGTGTTCTGGCCAGCCTGAGCCAGTGTTCTGAGTGTCCTGGGTGGCCTGAGCGGCTTAAGCAGCCTAAGCCAAACAGTAATGAGCTCCTGCTGCTGCTTATGGCCTCAAGCCTTACCTAGTTGAGAAGATGACTGCTTAAGAACAATCAAGATTGTGAGCTGCCATTTTAAATATTTACTGCACCAACAAGCTAAAATCACTAAATATTAATGAAATTTCCTGTAAAATAAAGTTAAAAATATGAAGAAGTTATTGTAGCCCTTACAGTTGGAAAACCTAAAGCTGTATTTTATATAATATATTTTATATTTACAATTTTAATCTAATTTTATAATATGTTTCTTAATAGTTTCATCAGAACTCTTCAAATAGAGTATGAGTAACAGTTTGACAGAATTACCATTTATACAAACAAGAATAGTAGGTTCCCCCTAGGGTCTACAACTTTTCTAAATGTAGGTTTTGACTATACTACAGTAACAGGCATATATTCTGCTCTATGGAACTGAGCTCAAATCCAATCAAGAAAATGCTCTGTTCATACAGGTACCTGGGTTGCTCCTATTTCATCTGTAAATGTCACTTTTATTTCCTCAGATCAAGTTACATAGCTTGGGCTGAGCCCAGATCATTTTCTTAGCTGTTGTAACTGTTTCTAGGCCTAGGCCTGTAAACTACTAGCGTCTATACAATCTAATCTTCTAAGATGACTAGTTCCATCTGGATTATCTCAGCTTGTGGCTCAATTGATAGACTGGATTTTCACTAACTTTGGCAATGTATCCTAATCATCTGGTCCCTCATTCTCTGGCTCAATTTGTCTTCACCGGTATCTAGCTTATTCTGTCTGCAAACTGTCTCTGTAAAACTGCCATACGCATACAGAACACTACACATTTTTCTCTGGTTTTTTTTTCTGTTCTCTTGTGAATTGGACATATCCTATCTTTTATGACTTCTGCCAAATCTACTCTGATTCATTACTTTATCTGCTACTCAATTAATATCACTTTCAGACATGCCTTCTCCCTTCTACAAACTGGCCTTATCTTCAATAATAGGGATTAAAAGTATGTCCTAGTGGTGTGAATGTAATCTTTATTCTAGCCAAATTATATAAAATCTAGGGTGTATTTGAATTCTGAGTAGATTATATATTTGGACAAGATTCGTTGCCATAGCAGCCATGTTGTTGGATTAAAATTCCTCTACATCTTTCCTTTCTCTGTTTAAGCTAATAATTGTATTCAGTATAACTTTTACAACAGAAACAATTATTAATCCCACAAACATAACTGCCCATCCTTATGAAGATCCATTGATAAACTGATACTTAATAACTTCATGACTGCAATCCTGATCCTCTGTCCCTCCTAAAAGGTTTTCCTTCTGCAGGAACTACTACTGGGTGGTTGGTTCAGGTCCAAAGTTATTGTAGGTAACTATGCAAAGGAGTTCTTACTGACTTCTGTTTTTTAGTGGTTTATCAGGTCAAAGAATATAGCAAAATATGCAATCAACTTGGGCATGAGAAAGTTTCTTAATAATAGGAGTAACTACCTATGAGAAAATTTTTTATGATATCAGTAACAGTAAAAACTGGCAAATTAGCCAAGTCACAGTTACCTAGGCCTTAACATTTACCCAGGCCTTAACAAGAGCCAGCCAGAGTTCAAAAACAACTGCAAAGGGTGATCTTATTCAGGAGGAAGCCTTGGAGATATAATATCAGATTAATTTACATAGTTCTTCCAGAAATATGGCTTGCTGATTCAACTCAGCCATTTTGACTCAAACTTCTTTCTAAGCTGACTGATTCAAACTGGCTTCCTTTGGCTTCTGTCTGGTTTCCTACTAACTTTGTAGATATGTTCTAATCATCTGGCTCTTATTCTCCAGCTTATTCTGTCTTTACACCTCTCTAGCTTGTTCCATCTCTTGATCCTCTTAAGTAACCTCCATTCCCTGTGATGTTCTCTTGTAAATTGGGAACACTTCAGTATTGACATCTGCTCTCCCCCATCCAGCATAGCTGTAGTCATTTTTTTCAATGCTTGGCAGCTATTTCATTTTGTTGCTGTAACATGTCTATCAATCACTGGCAAAGAGAAATTGCTTGACTCATAGTAAGGTCATGCTGATCAGATACCCTGTTATGGTTTGTATGTTCTGAGGTTTGTTAATTTTAAGAAATTTTACAAAATTTTATATAGGACCCATCAAATTACAGGCCAATATGAACTATTGTGTCTCAAATGGCTTGGGTCAGAGCCAACTACCTGTCAGCACATCCTGCACCTGCATATGAGCGCACTATGATTTTGTGGTTTTAGCTTTTATAAGCTATCAGAAAGATGTTCTTTGTTGTGACTCAGCCCCCAAATTCTGAGCTATGGTTTTATCCATCAGGATTAGGGTATTCATTCAGGAAACTATCCCTATCTGACTGAGATCAGTGTTTGTGTGGTTTGTGGGTGACTTGTGGACTGGACACCATCTCCTTCACATTTTCTTAAATCTTTCTCTTATTTGTCACTTTCTCTGCCCCTCAATTAGACATTACATTCAAACATGGCTGTTCTCTATATAATGCAAACTAACTGTATCTTCATTTTTAGGGATTAAAGTATGTAATAAATGTGTGTCTGTGGACCAACCAGATCATACTGTAATCCATGGCATGCCTGTATTGTGGCTGGTCATATCTTTGGGTGTGATTCTTTAACAGAGTAGCCATGTTGCTGGATTAAAATTTTCTTTGTGCATCTGTGCCCACATCTTGCCTTATAGGTTGGTGTACTCATATGAGTATTAATCCATAATGAAAATAGCAAGAAAAGAGAAAACTCTAGTAGTAAATCCAGAGTTTAAGGGTTTAAAATTAAAAATATTTGAAAAGCAAATTGAATAATATCATAAAATGCAGAAGTTCAGGATGTTTTTGAAGAATACTAAAGCAGAGAAAAATTCACTATCCAAAATTATGCTTTTATTAGAGAAATGATTCCAAATAGAGCAAATAACTTAAAAATATAATGTTTGTAATTAAAGAGTTATGATTTATTGTATACTATAATATACACTTTTCTAATCCTTCAAGTTGATAGTGCACACAGCATTAAAATAATCATTGGTATTTATGTCGACAGCAAGTATATATTATTAATTTTATTTTATGTGATATGAGGAATTCACATAAATTCTATAATGAAATGTATTTTCTGTTGATTAAACAACTAAGTAATGCACAAAATTCTGAACAGTGATAAATCAGTGTTCTATATTTTAGTATAAATATATTTTTATGTAAAATAATCAAACTACTTGACATAAATAGAAAAATCCAAACATATTGGCCATAAATGTATATATTAATTATGTGAGATTTCTTAGTAAAAAGTGTACACTACATAAAACTATACTGTAATATTTTGAAGTATTTATAATTATAAAGGCAAGATTTGTATAAGAATTTAGCTCTGAAAACCATTATTAATTTTTATATACTTCTGAAATAAAATGACTCATACTCTTGTATAAATTAATAAATGTGCCACATGGATAAATTATATGTGTAATTCATTTCAATCATCAGGAGAAGAACAAAAATACCTATCATTCTACTTGTATTCACTTGCCTGAAACTGAATGGCATCTGTTGTCTTCAATGATATGAAAAATTTATAATTACTAACATTGTCCATATAAACTGATATGGAGTTAAGATGCATTATGAATGATTGTGAAGTGAGAAACAGAAATAAAAAAGAAAATCTTTATGAGATATTTAAGTGAATTGAAGGAACAATTCATAAATAATGGAATAATTTCTTTTTTAAATTTTTTTTATTTTATATTTTATTTACATTTCAGATGCCATCCCCTTTCCCCATTACCCCTCCCTAGAAAACCCCTATCCCATGCCCCATTTTCCTTTTTGCTTTTATACAATTTTTTAAAAAATGTTAATCAAAGGCTTTATAAGTTTAGTAATGCTCAATCAGAAGTGTAACCCAATACCCAACCTAGATATATCAACTATCTTTGACTGGTAGAGACACGTGAACATCTGCCTCCATGCCCCCTCTCTTTCTCTCTCTTTCTCTCTCTCATCACCTAGCTTCTCCTCTCCTTCATCTTCTCCTCTCCTTACTCCATCTTTTCCTCTTGGTACTCCTTCCCCCTTAGCTCCTTCTGCATATCACCCTTCTTGT
This sequence comes from Arvicanthis niloticus, assembly GCF_011762505.2. Taxonomy (NCBI): domain Eukaryota; kingdom Metazoa; phylum Chordata; class Mammalia; order Rodentia; family Muridae; genus Arvicanthis; species Arvicanthis niloticus. Next base: position 13,547,405 of record NC_047660.1, on the reverse strand, counting down.
TAAAATAAAACTTTTCTCTCAAAATACAATTAGAGCATAATTATTCCTAATTATACCAGTGAGGTACAAGATAGTCCTAATACCCAGTCCATCATTTTGTTGACTAACCAGAATCTCTGTCATCTCTCCTAACTAAAACACTTAGTTTTGAACCTGGCTTTTTTCTTGGCTTTAGAATGAATGTTAGCTGAAAACCATCCACTCAGATCTTTTCTCTCAAAGTAAATAGCCAGGATTGGCTATGAGACTATAGGTCTTCAATCCCATCAGAAGTCCAGAAAGACTGAGTTAACTGAAATTATGGGAAGTACTAAGCATAGCTTCTAAAACTTAGCCAATTTATAGAGACCTCTGACCACCTGGAAAGCCCCTATACTACCGACCATTGGAGCATCAAATCTTCAGCCTTCTGGCCCAGAATTATCTGAAAGACCTTAGTGATGCAGAATTATTAAGAGTTGATTTCTCTGTCTAGGCAGATATAATCAGTCGACTATTCTGCAAGTGTTTCCTTTTCTGGACAGTAATTTGTCTGTAGATGGAAAGAGGCAATTCTTGCATAGTGGCTGTCACCGCACAACTGGAGTAACTCCAAGGATGCTCAATTTATTCTTAGAATTCAATACAGGAAGCTGTCAGGAGCAGACATGTCTCTAATCAAAATGAACATTAATATAGAAGTATTGTTATATCAATTCTGTGGACTTCTGACATTTTGAAAACCAACTATCCATGTAAGGTAACCTGGACTGTTGTCTGTTAACTCCTCTCAGCTATTTCTAAATAAAATATGGAAAACACCCTAACAATAAACTCAAAGCCATGAATTTGCTATAGTCCCTTAACTCATAGGCTAACCGTCCCAAATCAGTTAAAAAAGTTAAAGAAGGACTGGGTCTAAGCCTTGTATTCCTAAATGTGTTATACAGGCACAATGCCCATGAGAGTATCAATATTCATCTCACTTTTGTATCAATAAGAAGCTCATGCCAATGAAATCCTTAAATTTGAAATCAAAGTAAATTATGTATCATTTAAGAAATTATAACTTCATCTTGATATTAATTATACAGATTTTTACCAATAGGTTATGGCTGTGCAATAAGTCCTAGCTAATCCCCCCTGTTCCAACAAAACCACTACTTTTCCCTAGAGAAGCAGGCCAATATTAACCACCTTAGTCCCCAAGCCCAGGGAATAGGGGCGCTGAGTCTTCATTAACTTCTTCAAGCTGATTACTGGCATTGGGATATTAGAAGAGAGGTAGGGGGAAGAGTAAATTGATAAGCCTCTGATGCTGAGTCTTCACCGCATCCAGATGGAATTCCAGGACATTGGAGGTTTGGGTCAGTCTGCTCAGTATGCTTGATGTTTAGATACACCAAGGCTGTGTATACTGCAATATACAATTCTCAGAGCAAGTTTTAGTATAAAGAAAAAAAATTTTTCCTAGAGTGCTGACATTTTTTTAAAGATGTTGGTTCTAACAACTTTTCTTATTTTTTCCCCTTTTTAAATTGGTTGTAATATTTACATTTCAAATTTTATTCCCTTATCCCATCCCCCCCACCACCCAGGAACCCCTTGTCCCATCCTCCCTCCTTGTGCTTCTATGAGGGTGTGATTTTCCAGTTTCTATGATGCTGTTTCCATTAACATAAACTGCCTCCTAAATTTCTAAATCCTTCCCTTTGTGTTATTAAATCTCCTATTTTTCTTTTTTTCTCCCCTTTTTTCCATCTCTCTCTTTTTTTAAATTAGATATTATATTTACCTTTCAGATTTTATCCCCTTACCCCATTTCCTCCCACCACCCAGAAATGTCCTTTCCCATTCCCCCTCCTCATGCTTCTATGAGGCAGTGCCTGTACCTACCCCCCCACACTTCCCCCCTCCACCCTCAAATTACCCCCCCCACTCTGTGTTCGTTGTTTATGGGACCAAGAAACTCCTCTCCCACCTATGCCCTACAAGGCCATCCTCCCCTACATATACCGCTGAAGTCATGAGTCCCTCGCTATGTGCTCCCAGGCTGGTGGTTTAGATCCTGGGGGTGCTCTGGGTGTTTGGTATTGTTCCTTTCCTCCTGGGGCACAAACCCTTTCTGTTCTTTCAGTCTTCTCTCTAAGTTCTCCATTGGGAAACCCTTGATCATATCAGTGGTTAGCTGTGAGCATCATCCTCTGAATGTGTTAGTCTTTGGCAGACCTCTAAGTAGACAGCTATATCATATTATTGACAGCATGCACTTCCAGCCATCCACATCAGTGTCTAGCTTAGGTGACTGTACATGGGATGAATACCCAGGTGGAATGGTCTCCTGATGGCCCCTCCTTCAATTTCTGTCCCATGTTTTGTTTCTATATTTGCTCCCTTGAGTATTTTTGTTACTCGTTCTAAGTAGAATTGAGGCATCCCCTCTTGGCATTCCTTCTTCATGAGCTTCGTGTGGTCTACAGGTTGAGTCTTCGCTATTCCAAGCTTTTGGGTTAACGTCCACTTAACAGTGAGTAAATACCATGTGTGTTCGTTTGTGATTGGATTAACTCATTCAGGATGATAATTTCTAGATCCATCCATTTTCCTAAAAATTTCTCGAATCCATTATTTTTAATAGCTGAGTAATACTCCATTGTGTAGATGAACCACATTTTTTGTATCCATTCATCTGCTGAGGGACATCTTGGTTCTTTCCAGCTTCTGGCTATTATAAATAAGGCTGCTATGAACATAGTGGAGCATATGTCCTTATTATATGTTGGAGCATTTTCTGGGTATATGCCCAGGAGTGATATAGCTGGATCCTCAGGTAATGCTATGTCCAGTTTTCTGAGGAACCGCCAGACTGATTTCCAGAGTGGTTGTACCAGCTTGCAATCCCAGCAACAATAGAGGACTGTTCCTCTTTCTCCGCATCCTCGCCAGCAACTACTATCACCTGAGTTTTTGATCTTAGCCATTCTGACTGGTGTGAGGTTGTATCTCAGGGTTGTTTTGATTTGCATTTCCCTGATGATTAAGGATGTTGAGCATTTCTTAAGGTATTTCTCAGCCATTCGAGTTTCCTCTGATGAGAATTCTTTGTTTAGCTCTGTACCCCATTTTTTAATAGGGTTATATGGTTGTCTGGAGTATAATTTCTTGAGTTCTTTGTATATCTTGAATATTAGCTCTCTATCTGATGTAGGATTGGTTAAGATCTTTTCCCAATCTGTTGGTTGCTGTTTTGTCTTATTGACAATGTCCTTTGCCTTACAGAAGCTTTGCAGTTTTATGAGATCCCATTTGTCAATTCTTGATCTTAGAGCATAAGCAATTGGTGTTCTGTTCAGGAACTTTTCCCCTGTGCCCAGGTATTTGAGGGTCTTTCCCACCTTCTCTTCTATTAGTTTCAGTGTATCTGGTTTTAAGTGAAAGTCTTTTATCCACTTGGATTTGAGCTTTGTACAAGGAGATATGAATGGATTGATTTGCATCCTTTTACATGTTGACCTCCAGTTGAACCAGCACCATTTGCTGAAAAGGCTATCCTTTTTCCACTGGATGGTTTTAGCTCCTTTGTCAAAGATCAAGTGACCATAGGTATGTGGGCTCATTTCTAGATCTTCAATTCTATTCCATTGATCTTCCTGCTTGTCTCTGTACCAATACCATGCAGTTTTTATTACTATTGCCCTGTAGTATAGTTTGAGGTCAAGGATGGTGATTGCCACTACTGATTTGTCTGAGTTGATTTTATATCCAGTCACTTTACTGAATTTGTTTATCAGGTTTAGGAGTTCTCTGGTGGAAGTTTTAGGGTCACTTAAGTATACTATCATATCATCTGCAAATAGTGAAATTTTGACTTCTTCCTTTCCTATTTCTACCCCATTGACTTCCATTTGTTGTCTAATTGCCCTAGCTAGATCTTCCAGTTCTATATTAAATAGGTAGGGTGAGAGTGGGCAGGCTTGTCTAGTCCCTGATCTTAGTGGGATTGCTTCAAGTTTCTCTCCATTTAGTTCGATGTTGGCTACTGGCTTGCTGTATATTGCTTTTACTATGTTTAGGTATGGACCTTGAATTTCTAATCTTTCCAAGACTTTTAACATGAAGGGATGTAGAATTTTGTCAAATGCTTTTTCAGCATCTAATGAGATGATAATGTGGTTTTTTTCTTTGAGTTTATTTATGTAGTGGATTACATTGATGGATTTCCAAATATTAAACCATCCCTGCATTCCTGGGAGAAAGCCTACTTGATCATGATGGATGATTGCTTTGATGTGTTCTTGGAATCTGTTTGTGAGAATTTTATTGATTATTTTTCCATCAATATTCATAGGAGAGTTTGGTCTGTAATCCTCTTTCTTTGTTGGGTCTTTGTGAGGCTTAGGTATGAGCGTAATTGTAGCTTCATAGAATGAATTGGTTATTGTTCCTTTTGTTTATATTCTGTGGAATTGTTTGAAGAGAATTGGTATTAGGTCTTCCTGGAAGGTCTGATAGAATTCTGCGCTAAAACCATCTGGTCCCTGACTTTTTTGGTGGGGAGATTTTTAATGACTGCTTCTATTTCTTTAGGGGTTATGTGACAGTTTAGATGGTTTATCTGCTCATCTTTTAACTTTGGTATCTGGTATCTATATAGAAAATTGTCCATTTCATCCAGATTTTCAATTTTGTTTAGTATTAGCCTTTGTAGTAGGATCTGACGATTTTTTTTTAATATCCTCTGTTTCAGTTGTTATGTCTCCCTTTTCAGTTCTGATTTTATTAATTTAAGTACTGTCTCTGCACCCTTTGGTTAGTCTGGCTAAGGGTTTGTCTATCTTGTTGATTTTCTCAAAGAACCACCTCCTGGTTTTGTTGATATTTTGTATAGTTCTTTCTGTTTCAACTTGGTTGATTTCAGCCCTGAGTTTGATTATTTCCTGCCGTCTACTCCTCTTGGGTATATTAGCTTCTTTTTGTTCTAATGCTTTCAGGTGTGCTGTCAAATTATTAATGTATGCTCTTTCCATTTTCTATTTTTTGGGGGGGCACTGAGAGCTATGATTTTTCCTCTTAGTACTGCTTTCATGGAGTCCCACAAATTTTGATGCGATGTGTCCTCATTTTCATTTAAATCTAAAAAGTCTTTAATTTCTTTCTTTATTTCTTCCTTGACCAAGTAATCACTGAGTAGAGCATTGTTCAGTTTAACGTGTATGTGGGCTTTCTGTTGTTTTTTATCCATGTCAAAGACGAGTCTTAGTCCATGGTGGTCTGATAGGGTACAAGGGATTATTTCAATCTTTTTGTATTTGTTGAGGGCTGTTTTGTGACCAATTATATGGTCTATTTTGATTACTTTTGGTTGAAAAACGATTTTATTTGATATTAGAATCGCTACTCCAGCTTGTTTTTTGGGGCCATTTGCTTGGAAGATTGTTTTCCAACCTTTTACTCTGAGGTAGTGTCTGTCTTTTTCACAAAGGTGCGTTTCCTGTATTCAGCAAAATGTTGGATCCTGTTTATGTATCCAATCTGATAGTCTATGTCTTTTTATTGGAGAATTGAGTCCATTGATATTAAGAGATATTAAGGAAAAATGAATGTTGTTTCTTGTTATTTTTGTTATTGGCAGTAGAGTTATGTTTGTATAGCTACCTTCTTTTAGGGTTGTTGGAAGATTACTTTCTTGCTTTTTCTAGGTTGTAGTTTCCCTACTTGTGTTGGAGTTTTCCACCAATTATCCTTTGAAGTGCTGGATTTGTGGTAAGATATTGTGTGAATTTGGATTTTTTATGGAATATTTTGGTTTCTCCATCAATATTGATTGAGAGTTTTGCTGGGTATAGTAGTCTGGGCTGGCATTTGTGTTCTCTTAGGGTCTGTATGGTATCAGTCCAGGATCTTCTGGCTTTTATAGTCTCTGGTGAGAAATCTGGTGTAATTCTTATAGGTCTGCCTTTATATGTTACTTTGTATTTTTTCCCTTACTGCTTTTAGTATCTTCTCTTTGTTATGTATATTTGATGTTTTGATTATTATGTGATGGGAGGTGTTTCTTTTTTGGTCTAGCCTATTTGTGGTTCTGTAAGCTTCTTGAATATTTAAGGACATCTCTTTCTTTAGCTTAGGGATGTTTTCCTCTATAATTTTGTTGAAGATATTTACTGGCCCTTTAATTTGGGAGTCTTCACCTTCATCTATACCTATTATCCTTGGGTTTGGTCTTCTCATTGTGTCCTGGATTTCCTGGATGTTTTGTGTTAGGAGCTTTCTATATTTCACATTTTCTTTGACCGTTGTGTCTATGTTTTCCATTGTATCTTCTGCGCATGAAATTCTCTCTTCTATCTCTTGTATTCTCTTGGTGATGCTTGCATCTATGACTCCTGATCTTTTTCCTAGGTTTTCTATCTCCAGGGTAGTCTCCCTTTGAGATTTCTTTATTGTTTCTACTTCAATTTTTAGATCCTGGATGGTCCTCTGTAATTCCTTCACCTGTTCTTATGCTTGCCTTTCACCATTTGGTTAGTTGTAGTGCTACTCACAATCACTGGTTCTGACTGGAGTCTGCCTTTCCAGTTATCTTGGTTGTGTCAGAACTCCTTGGAGTCTGGATGACTCTATGGATGTTTCAGGATATGGTGTCTCTACAGTAGTAGGCCAGCTAGGTGTTTGCTGTTCTGAATGTAGTTGCTCCTCTATGATGCTTCAGGATATGGTGTCCCCTGCTCTGCAGCTCTGTGGGCCATGTCCTCTCTAGGATGCCTGCAGCTCTGTGGTCATTGACCTCTCTTGGGTACGCTGCAGCTCTGCTGTCCATGACCTCCCTAGCGTGCTTCCAGACTCAGTTTTCAGAGGGGGAGTAGATAGGCTGGAAGACTGCTCCAGCCACTGGTATCCGGGCCAGGGGCAGAAGGGGAGTGGCTCTCCGCAGGGGCAAGGTCTGGATGCCAGGTGCCCTCTGGTGGCTCCCTACTGCTAGTTGTGATTCTAAGGCCTAGGGTGGTGTGCGGGTTCACCTACCTGCAGATCTTCTGTCTGTGACCTCCCTAGGGTGCCTCTGGACTCAGTTTCCTGAGGGGAGCAGATCAGCTGGAAGACTGCTCCAGCCACAAGTATCCAGGCCAGGCAGAATAATTTCTTAAACAAATTAAAAATATAAAGAAATATTTGTTATTATGCCATTACAAAGATATGCAAATGCTTTGTATCTTTGGTTATAACATAGCAATAAGTATAATAAGTAATTTTTCCAACATAATAAGATTGACAAAGAAAAGCCTCATTCATTACACATAATTCATTGTTTATAGAAAACTCACTTCCAAATATTATGTAAGCTAATTTAATCTGATGTATGAACAAATTATAATAGATCACAAATTATTTTTTGATAGATGCATTTATAAGCTGAGCATATTACTCAGCTTATATTTTTTCAAGTTTCTCTACATATGCTAGAGAAACATGTTTTTTAACATAAATTATACAGTTGATGGTAGTCATTAGCTCTTTTGTAATTTAGAGTAATTTGTCCAATAATGAAAAATTCAACTTTTAAAATTATGATTAAAATTGTATCACATAATTTATCTGAAATTGTCTGGTTATAACAAACACTTTTTATGGTTATAATAGTGTAATTATGAACATATTTGTATTGAAAATCATTTTTTCTCATAAGTGAAGTAGCATTTTATAAACAAGAATAGAAAATAAGATTTTGCTAAATAAACACATTACACCAAAAGTTATATTTGTAGCTAAATACACACACAGATACAATATGGGAGCAAATGAAGATGTTGATTTCTGACAATGTGAGAGCCTTTATTATATTTTAACACCTATTAAAGTGTACATTCTATTATCTGGCTAATGATACTTTACAATATATAAATTTATTTAACATTTGTCATTATATATAACCATTGAGATTTAAAGTTTAATATTCAAAATTAATGACTGAAGAACATGGTTACATGAATATAATTCTAAAATTCAGAAGGCAAAGAAATAGTAATTGTGAGTTTGAGGTCACCTCTGCTACACAGTAAGACCCTGTCTAAAACCACAAAGAAAATAAATAAATAAATAAATAAATAAATAAATAAATAAATAAAAAAAATGAAAGAAAGAATGGCATCATGCAATGAGATTTGCTTATTATTTAATTTGTCAAGAAAATGATTCAGGAGAATTTCAAGTTAGGGATCCTGAGTTATGATTTACTTTATTTATTACATAACCTACAATAGTGTACCTGACATAAAAGTTTTGTTGATATTTAATTAAACACTATTTTAGTCTGTTAATAAGAATGTCATAAGGACTTCTATGTAAGACATCAATACATACTTTTAGCACGTAACCATATTTAATATCAATACACAAATCCCAGCAAATTTTTGCATACTAATAACCAATTCTCTGATTAAATAAAATGTAATTTAAAAAAATTCCACGCATGGTAGATTTAAAAAATATATATATACTTAGGAAAACTTCTAAAGTGTACTATGAAAAATTTAAGACATTAAGTAAATTTAACATGATACTAGATTTCAGGAAGATTCCCACCTTCATGGATAAAGAAAACTGACACTGTGAAAAAGACTATATTCCTGAAATCTATCTAGAGGCACTGTAAAACTCCAATACTGTTCTCAGAAAGAAAAAAAATCAGGAACTTAACAAAGATACCCTGAGTGGATGGACAATGTTGTCACCAATAAACATGAATTATTAAACATTTCTGTGGGGTGTATGAGATACTGCCATATTAGATTAGAAAGGTCCAGAGGGAATTGAAGCAAGACTATTCACATTGCTATTGGTTGACCACTGTAACCAGATTTTATCACCATATTTGTGCAGTAATATTAACTTTAGACAGAGGATATAGAAGAAGAATCTACCTAAAACTGCATAAGGACACCCCATGACTTGTATTCAAAGATACTATATTGGCTTCTGGAACTGCCCATCAGTGTTTTTACCCAATAACTAGCCCTTCCTTGAATGCTAACCCAGTGGCAAGATAGAGCCAATAGTGCAAAAGAGATATCATAATTGTAGGAATAATCAACATTTTTTGTTGCATATGAGATCTGTTCCATTGAAAGAGTTTCATGCCTGGTATGATAATCTGATCAAAACCAATGATTGGCGAGATAATATGCCCTATATGGAACATACTTCTGTGGATTGCTTAATGAATGTACTGTTAAGCTCAACTCAAATATTTGTTGTTTTAATCCAGCAACATGGCTGCTCTGACAACATCTGGATCACATTTATAAACCAAGATCTATGTGATCTGGCTGGAATGCAAACACACTGTTTACCTTTAATTTAAAACAATTATGTTTATTTGATGGACAAAGTGATGAATCAGAGAAAAATTTGACAGGATGATTCAGTGATAGGATATACCCAACTCTCACAAGAAGCTATTTAAGACTAGCACAGGGAGAGAAACTTTAGTCAGGAGTTGCTTCAGTTGGGAATCACTGCAGTGAGTGAAGTGTAGTGCTATTGAATGCTGATCGACACATAAGAAGGAGCCAGAAGATTAGGGCAAACTGCAAGTGTAAGTTTGAGGCCAAGAATAGCGATTCAGTGAGAAGCTGAGAGAAGCAAGTTTGAGTTAGTCAGCTTGGACAGGAGTTTGAGCCAGAACAGCTGGGTTGAACCAGGCAGCCAAAGAATTAACAAGAGTGAATTTATTAAGCAGTAAGTTTCTGAGATGGCAATTACATCTGATGAATAAATATTACATTAGCAATTTGTATTTATTCACACATATTTATAAAGTTTTCAAGTTTGGTTAGAGAAAAATTTTTATAGTAAATAGTGATTAATTCAGAGACTCATACTCATCAAAATGCTTAGGCTAAAAAAAAAATAAAGTGTTCAGTTGTTTTTATCAAATTCTCACCATTGAAATCTCAGAGATTCATATGGAAGAGAGAATGTAAAAGCTGTAACATAATACAGGCTGGACAGGTTGTACTTACATACTTAGGAATACAAATATTTAACCATAGAATTTTATATAATAAACATTGCATATATCATATATTATGCATATAATGCAATTACTGAAAAAAAGTCTATTCATTTTAAAAGGTAAGAAAGTTATATGAGTTTGGAAGAAGGAAAAGGGGAGAATTGAAGTAATTATGTAATATCAAAAGATAAGAGAAATTACTCAAAAATTTCAAAGAACTAAAATTGGTTAAAAATGTTTCTTTTATTAGTATTTTAGAGCTATAAGCACACATAAAAGCAAACATTTTTCTTTACTTACTAAGCTGAATTTATATTTAATTTTAAATTAAACATGTTTCAAGAATCTTATACAACCTCAGCAAGGTAGATGTTAAAAGAAACACATGGCAAATATTTTAAAACTAGATCCCTAACATTTACTTAATTTGTGAGTTTAATACTCTACTGACATTTCTGTTTTCTATAGAATATTTTCATAACACAGGGCTAAAAGATGGAAGAGACAGAAAATGTATACATTACTAATTTACCACAGGAGGGAATAATATATTTTCACTTATTTTGTATAATGCGTATACAGATAAAAATATATTTTCCAGAGTTATGTACAACAGTATATGATGTTAGAAGGTTAAATACCAATGAGACTAAGTGTACTTCCATAAGCACTGGGAAAATAAGTTACAAGTTAATTTAGAGCCCATTTTTCATGTTCTTGTGTGATGTAGTTTCATATCACTAGACAACATAACAATTATTTAAATAATTTTTATCATAATGTCATTCTGATAGCAAACTTTCGATAAATAAACAATTTCTTTTAAGGGTTATGAGTACTGAGTTAATAACATGCCAAGTCATACATGTCTCTTCAACTTGAAGTTTATCAGTGAAACATTTACTGTGTAAACCTGAAAACTGGAGTCATTGATAAGTACATTAAAAAAAGCACCTTTCAAGAAGCAGTAAAGTTTCTTTGCAGGTAAATCAGTTCCAAAATTAAAAGCCAACTTTCAGTGCATCAGAGAAAAGCTAGACAAATATATCTAGTCTTTTTAACATTACAGTTGGTATAGGGTATTGTTGGGGGCAGTGCAGAAGAAACAGCAAAATGGGTTTTGAACTTATGGGTGCAGTCCACACCCCAGTTAGCACAGTCATAATGAGTGTGACCAGGCCTGTGTCCTGAGGACTTTCTGTTGTGTGAAATTTTGCTCTGTTGCAATCATCACATCTCTCTTAAGCTATGAATTTTGTGAAAACTCTAGGGGCTTGCCAGCCCCTCACTACACAGTATCATTCACACTTAGAATAATAATAATTGATGTTTTTCAAGCACTGCTGTTGGAGCAGACTAATGATTCATCAACTATTCTCAGAAAGGACTTAAAGATGTATATTTGAAAGGACAACATGAACCCATTTAAGGACCAAGCCTGATTTCACAAAAAGGCATCAATCAGCTCTAGGTACAGAACATAAGTCACAAAAACTAGGCCATAGGCACCAGTTCCAGGGAGAGACCATAAAATCCGGAACAAGATCATAAAACCTCCTCCCAAAGAATAGCCTGGGGATAATTACAAAAATGGGGAAATATCTTATCTCAGAATGGGCCATCTGTGCTGGGCAGCTGTATCTCATGCTATAGTTAAACATGGATGTCATAGGAATGCTGACCACTGACCACCTGTGACTCCTTAGTACCCACTATTGACAATTTAGATTACCCATTCCTTTTAGAGAGTTCCTGTGGCTCCCTATAAGAAGGCATGTGCACTTTTTCTGGGGTCACCATTTCAAAAAAATGGTTGACCTCGACATGCTGGTTGTTTCTGTTTGTTTTTCCATATTGAGTCTGTGGTCTTCCTTCGGCTATTTTTATTCCCTTGAAGATTGTTAGTAACATCTACAACCTTTAGAAATAATTTGGAAATATAGATTTTATTAAAGTTGGATTAAGATGGTTTTGCTAGCAGCATTGATATAGACAATTTTAGGGATCAATTAGAAGTTGAGAAAGGCATATGCTTAATAGTTGAGTGAGGGATTTTTTTCAATGTCAGAGAACAAGAACACTGGCAGCCTGTCTAGAATTAGCTGACATGCCTCTTTTACTAAAGCTGAGCAAAATCGAGGTGATGAATAAATTCTTGCACACATTTTTGCCCTCAGCTTCTGCATATTTTAGTTAATGAGTTATTGATTTTTTTTAATGAGTAAATGTGTACCCTTAGAATTTAAAGTAAAAAGGACTGACTCTTTTTTTGTATAAATTTTTATAAAACTTTAGATTTGTGATTGTTTTAAGATTTTTATAAGATTACTTTTTAAGCTAAATAATAAAATAATCCACCCTTTCTTTGTAACTGGAAATTGCATCCTGTCAGTAAGAGAAACGGGCTGAGAAAATTGCCTTTCCTGCTTATACTTTAATCTATAACAAGTTGCTTAGTTACAGATGTATGTGGGTTCTTGAGAATAATATCCTTTTTAGCCATAATACATAAGGCCTTTTGGTGAGCTTGGCATGGCCCTGGTGAGGACAGAATAACACATGGCTCCTGCCTATGGGACAGGGCCCAGGTATGAGTCATCATGACTGTCCCTGGGTATTGTGGGCTTAAGGTTTGTTTGTACAAAAATGTACATATTTTCACATTCTTCTCTGGAATGTTCTCTTTTTTAAAGTTAATGACTTCATGATAAATCTCAGACAGCATGAGTTTTAGGAGGCAAAGGTGTGGCTAATGTCTCAGCACAGTGACAAATACTGGGACTTTCAGGACAGCTCTTAAGGCTATGGGAAAGACCTCCAAATACATGAGTTCAAAAATATATTTCTCAAATATACAAAAATATAAGGAACTCAATATGAATTAGGAGGGGCTTCACAAATCTAAAGGAACAAAGGTAGCTGCATTAATGATCCAGCTTGTCAGAAAGACAAAAAGGCAGACAGATACAAAAGCAGGCAGATTTCCGAGTTCAAGATCAACCTGGGACACAGCAAGGTTAATCCAAGGTGTGGTAAAAATGGTAATTTTACGACTGGGCCCCGACCTGGCTTAACATCTGTGTGTATCTACTACCTCTGAATTCTTTAGCAGTGTTTAAAGAAAATGAAATGGTTAAAGCTGTTTCCTAATAAAGTGCTGGGATCACAGGATGCTCATTCATCTGATAATTAAAAGGGTACATGGAATAAATAACTGAACTGATATGTGAATAAAAAACTGAGATCCAAATTTGTGCAGGTCACTGGGCCTCCTTTTTCTCAATCTTTTCCATTTTTGTCCCTGCAGTTCTTTTAGATACGGACAATTCTTGGTCAGATTCTTTGACTGTGGGATGGCAACCCTATTTGTCCACTTGATGCCCTGTCTTTGTACTGGAGGTGGGCTCTGAAAATTCCCTTTCCCCACTGTTGGGCATTTCATCTAAGGTCCCTCTCTCTGAGTCCTGAGCATCTCTCACTTCCCAGATCTCCAATATATTCTAGAGGGTCCCCCATTCACCTCAAGGGGAGGCTGACACTATTATTGATGCTAAGGTGTGCTTACAGACAGGAGCCTAGCATTATTGTTCTTACAGAGGCCCAACAAGCAGCTGACTGAGACAGATGCAGATACCTACACCCAACCAATGGAATGAATTCAGAGATGCCTGTGATTAAATTTGGCAAAGGCTGGAAGAAGCTGAGGAGGAACATAACCCCATAGGAAGATCAGCACTGTCCACTAACCTGGATCCCCAAGATCTCTCAGACACTAAGTCACCAACCAGGTAGCATACATGAGCTGGTCCTGGGACCCTGACACATATACAGCAGAGGACTGCCTGATCTGGTCTCAGTGGGAGATGATGCCCCAGGGAGTGTGGAGGCTTGTGAGGTGGGGCATCCTCTTCAAGACAGAGAGGAGGAACTGAGGGAGGGCAGCCTGGGAGGGGGGCGAAGAATGAGCTGCTTAAAATAAAATAATAAAAAATTAGTCTACTTCTCTCAGTTCTTTACCCATAAAACGTATTCTATCTCCATGACCACCAGATTTTCCAATCTCATATTTTCATTTTGTGTATAATAGGCTTCTTGTTCTTAAAGAGTTTCTCCAACATGCAGTGTTCCTTAGGCATACTTCCTATATCCCCACACAAACCGTCATTTACCTCTGCTATTTCCTCTTCTATAGTACAACTAAAATTGCTGTAAATCCTAGCCATAAGTATAAGATTCCAGATGCCCTATCTGCTACTCACCTTTTCCCTACTGCTTTCTCTGGGCTTGCAACCACTCCATGCCTATGCAATTGCAAGTTGGGATCATGGTCTGTGTCTGTTGACATATAGAAAAGCCACTCATTAAAAACATAAAAGAAAGGAATTGTCTTGATTTATCTGCAAACCAAGACATCTGTCCCTCTCTTCAGGCCCCTGTCATGCTATATGTAACAACTTTCTCTGTTTTGCCAATTTTAAGCCATTTCTTCAAAGAAATATCCTCTGAAGCTGAAGAAGAAAGGTAGGTGAATTGCATTTCTCTGGGATCTAATGAGGAAAAATAATCTCTTTAGGGCCATCATCATCTTTATTTTTTTTTCTTTCTCAACAATTTTATTCAACAATTCCTTATAAAAATAAAACTAACTGATTCGCATGTCTTATTCAATCAATAACAAGTACTAAAAGATCTTCAGTATCAGACACAGTGACTATTCTAACCTCGTTTACTAGTTATGTCTAATGATGTTTTGTGCACACTAAATCTTTTTGCTGCTAGACAAATAAACTACCATTCTTCAAAACTTTGTACTGACAACTCTTTTTTATCATTTATTTATTTATTTATTTATTTATTTATTTATTTTAAAATCCAGATTTTATTTCCCTGCCAGTACACCCTCTGACTGTTCCACATCCCATACATCCTCCCTCACCCCGTCTCCACAAAGATGTACCCTCCTTCCTCCACCCCCCACCTCACCACACCTCTAAACTCCCTGAAGCCTTCAGTCTCCTGAGGGTTTGTATACCTGTCACTTATTTTTTTTGCGTTTTGAGTACTCATTGATATCTGTAATTCTCTCTATTTTCTTTTTTAATGTCCAAAGTTAATCTTTTATAATGTCATAATCAAAGAGCAGATCATATACCTCCAAAATTACAAGATATATCTTACCATTCTAAAACATCACAGTGAAAAAAATATTGGACAAAACCAAGACAAAAATCCAGTAGGGTGAAGATCAAACTCTGCTACTCCATATCTGTGTTCCAGATATAGCCAAAGTGTACCTTGTGCTTCAGCTGGACTTGGTAGTGTGTAAGACTGACCCATGTGGTATGGGTTTTGAAGGAATGAAGGGGTCATGAGAGCAGCTGAAGCTTGGCACTGAGACAGGCCAGGGAACACCATTGGTGAAGGTGCAGCCTCAACTGCAGTTGACCATTTGGAACTGAAGGAGTCATGCAAAGAAGTTGAGGCTTGGCACCATGAATTAGAGATCCCAGTACCATGTGATGATCACCAAGAAAAGCAGCAGCATCAGTAGAGTCAACCAGAACCTACAGTGCTTCAGAAGTCAGAGCTGTAGATGTGATCCAAGCCCTTTGGAGGATCTCAGAGGATCATGTGTGGATCCCACACCTTGTAACAAGAAGCTGTACATCTTCTCTGACTGCATCCAGACCAGACAGTCCTCTGCTATATATGTGTTGGGGGCCTCATATCACCTGGTGTATGCTGCCTGATTGGTTTACTAGTTATGTCTCCTGATGTTTTGTGCACACTAAATTTTTTTGCTTCTAAACAAATGAACTACCATGCTTCAAATTTTTGCACTGCCAAATTTTAAAATCTGTATGGTAAAGACCTTACTTATGGCTTCATATGTACTTTACTACTATCTTGCTGAAATTCACTATACCATAAATATTTGTACATGATATACAATAAGGTCTCCATTACAATGGTTAAGTTAATTAATGTTATTGTTTTTGCATATATATGCAATATATATATATATATATATATATAATTTAATAGTTCTACTTATTCATTATGTAGTAGCACCTGCAAAAAATGTTAAATCAAAAAAAGAATCTTTGTAAAATAATGCATTTCAGTTGTTGATAAAATTAAAACATGCGTTAATAAATATTTTACTACATAAACACTTGACACTTTTAATACAATAATAATGGTAAAACAGTTTGCTGCACTTAAAACATTTTACAAATTAGTCTGTAATATTCTTTCACCTTTACTTAAATTATTTTATTGCTCATTTTTTCTGTTTTGATGGTGTTTAAGGTGCAGCCCAGGCTGTTCTGGAATATACTACATATTGCAAAGGCCCATGCAAACTAATAGAAATCCTGCAGCCTTGACCTAACAAGTAATTGTATGACAGATATAAGCCTGCAAATTGTGCTTAAAATAATTATATTTATAAACAGAACCCAAAACATCTGCCAAGAGAGGAAGGTAATATATATCCAATATTTTAAAACCATCATTATTTATAGATACTTTGGCTTCTGCATTTGTTTATCCAAGTAAGTTCTCAACAATGATTTAAATCTATAAATGATTCTGAAATGATATCAAAGTGAGAAAAAAAGTCCAAATATTTATAGTTACAATGTAACTTACAAAATTTTTATTGTATTTATTAACAATTATAGGTTTTAAAAGTAAATTACACTTTTTATAATCAATATATGCATAACAAACATAAAATAAATATGTCTATTATAAATCTGATGTGCATACATAAGCATGCATTATATACATTTATAGGTTATATTGCTTTTTTACATTATTAATCATAAAGTAACTGTACTAGCAATATGAGAATGACTTAAGCAACTATGTAATAGACAATTTTTATCATTTACTTAATTTGTTATGAAAATAAAAAATACACCATTTTGTTGCTTTCTATAGGACCAAAAGAACGAGAAAATTATTTCTTAAAATAAGTTGGAGACAATTCAGATGGTGCTAATTATATTTTATTTTAATTGCTACCAATCAAGGACTGACTAAAGCTCAGTAAGTTCATTTGGAAGGTTAATGGTAGGAGAAATGAATCGATTTATTTCCTAATTCAAACTCAGAAGTCATAGGAACTTTTCCTGTCTTCCACTGATTGATGATGCAAATGCTTCAGTGACAATTCTTTCAGCCCATTAATGAATAAAATGAGTTGAGGGTATTTTATGTTATCTCAAAATTAAATCTATAATGTTGTCATTGTTAACAATCATTAATGTTCCAAAATGAAAACATTTACATTCTGTTCACACTCCTAAGATGTATTTTATTAGAGCAGAGTTCTTCAAGTTGCCTTAATAAATGAACATAAGATGACTGTTTCCCTAGTATGTATTCTTCTTTCTTTCCTAATAAACAAAACAACATCAATCTCAAGTAAGATTATATTATTAAGGACAACTCTAAATATTTTCATCTCAGACATATTTATATTGTCTCATTATAAGAAGATTTTTTTTTCTTTTTTCTTTGATATTCTGGACAAAGATACTATTGCGATCATGTAATTTGGTAAACTCAGGGAGATAATTCCAATTCAAAGCTTGTTTTTAGGAGACTGTTTGCAATAGACACCTGTTCTACAATCTACTAGTTGTACCGTTGCTCTTGATGCTTGTGCGACACACACTTGTCCCTACAGACATTTGAACAGAGGCTTGTTTTCTGAACGAATCTCAAACCCTGAGTATCATTATGAGTTTCTAAAAGATTCTTCTGAAAGTGCTTCTAGAATCATGTAAATATCTTATGTGCTATTTCTAATGCTTTGTTGCTGTAAATGTGCTCAGAAAAATTTTAAATCTTACAATGTGTATTGGCTGGTTTTGTATGTCAACTTGACACAAGCTGGAGTTATCACAGGGAAAGGAGCTGCCCTTGAGGTAAAACCTCCATGAGACTCAGCTGTAAGGCATTTTCTCAATTAGTAACAAAAGGTGGAAGTGCCCAGCCTATTGTGGGTAGTGTCATCCTTGGGCTGATAGTCCTGGGTTCTATAAGAAAGCAAGCTGAACAAGGCAGGAGAATCAAGCCAGTAAGTAACATCCCTCCATGGCCTCTGCATCAGCTCCTGCTTCCTAACCTGCTTGAGTTCCAGTCCTGACTTTCTTTGGTGATGAACAGCAATATGGAAATGTAAACTGAATAAACCCTTTTCTCCCCAACTTGCATCTTGATCATGATGTTTGTGCAGTAATAGAAACTCAGACTAAGACACATATTACACATTATCTGTTATAGATTATACCTGGATGTTAGAGCAAATAATCAGGTTTATGACTGATTTTAAATAAAAGCCAATTTGGGGAAGAGATTCCAACAGAATACACTTCTTATACACACATAAGAAAAGTGTGAGCATATAATACTGATCTAAGAAATCAAGAGGAAAATAAAGGCTCAAAGAAGACTAGAATAAAAGGAAATAGGTATTCTAGTTCTTAATGCTATGTAACAAAGATTTACCCTTAAAAATATGAACACATAATCCTAGGTCAAAATTATAGGTATAACTTTGCTGAATTCTCAATTTTGTCCATTAGTCACATGATTGTATTCAAGATGCCAACAATTTTAATTTCATATCTGAAAGCTTTGATAAATATTCTATTTTGTGTTATTCATAATGTTAGCATAATTCAAGTACTGGTGTAATGCATAATGGTGACCTGTATTTCCTTATGAAAGGGTTAAAAATTTTCAAAAACTCCTAACAGGCTGAGCAGAAATAAGAGTACAGGTCAACTTGTTTGTCAGCTCTGTGTTTCGAGAAATTGACTGACCACAAGATAGATAGTTGAATATGAATACGCTCTTTAGAATAACCTGTACAGAATGTTCCCCATGACTGTTCGTTGAATAAACTGTCACAAACTGAATAATGGGCTGAGACTTTCCACAGGTACTTTCCAATAACCCCCCTTCACTCTCCCTGGGTTGTGGTTTCCTCCATGGGTTGTGGTTTTTTCCTTATTGATTTTGCCTTTAAATTCCCTCCACCTCCAAAGCCTGGGGTCAGACCCCACTGCCCCTGCATGGGTTATGGGTCTTGACCACAACATGTTGATCAAAATATACCTCTTTCCGTTGTTTACATTGAGTTTGGTGTCTTGTGAGTTATTGGGTGGCCATGAATATCTGAGGCTTTGGTGAGATCCTCGCTTCATGGGGGTTTTACATTTACTGTCTGTCAACTGAGGACATCTTTCTGCTTTTAGCAGTTACATAAATTACATATTGTATATACCTTTGGTTTTAAAGCCAACAAAGAATTTTTCCTTCTGTGTAAAATCTCTTTCATGATTTTTATCTTTAAGGTTAAGATTATAGTATATTGTGAAAATCATCGTGCAGTTGAAGTACACATTGTAGGGATAGGGATCTTTCATATCACTGGAGAATTCTACCTGATTAAAGTCTAAAACAGTCTGAGATTGAGATTTCTGCCTCAAATTACTTGTTTCTTCTAGCCTAACTTCAGATTCCTGCCTGGAGCCCCACTTCCTTGTCCTTAGCCAATGACAGATTCCTGTGAAGCAGCCCCCAAAGCTCTCCTCTTTTCCTGCATTTTTATTTCATAAAAAGGACTGATCCTGCCTTAGGTCATTCTGACAATAATGCCTTCCTTACCCATCATGGAATATGCATTATCCAAAGCAATGCACTTCTGTCTTAGGTTGGTAAGGCTCTGTGAAGAATCTTACTCATCCTTGGTTTGCCAGCTTGTTAAATGAATAACTCTGTCTGGGAGTCCATTTTCAGTTTTAAGCCATGTTCTTTGGCTGCCAACAAACTGATGTTGTTAAAGACAAGCGTTAACATGGTGGGCAGGAATAAAATTATTCCTAGTTCAAAAAAAATAGCATAATCAAGGTATATATGCCATTCTTGAAGCTTGACCAAAATGGAAATACTGATCTCAAGCCATTGGTAATTTTACCTGATCAAGCTATATATGCCATTCTTGAAGCTTGACCAAAATAGAAAAAAACTGACCTCAGGACATGGGTAATTTTATTTGTAGCATCTGCTGCATCAACGTGCAGCAGAGCAGCATTCTTGAAATTCATAACTTCACTATGCAAAGTTAAACATCCAGAGAGGTGTTAGAATTATGCCAATTACCCTGCAAGTGTCTTTAAACTTTTTCCTAAAAAAGTGCCAAGGGAGTAGTGTAACCATTATTCCTACCAAGATATAGTGCCTGCAAACTGAAAAGAACAGCAACATATTCTGTGGGTAACCAAAAGGTGTTTAACTGGACTCAAGACCTGCTTGATTGAAGAAAATTTCTACCCAATAATATAGACTAGCCCACTACTTGTGTATTATAAGGCCATATAAACCTTATGAGAATGTACTAGAGCCACTTCCCCTAAACTACTATAATTTTTAGGGACATTCTATATATAAATAACCTCAGAGAAGTGTGGATCTTATTCTTCATCAAAAAAAAAATATTTTTACTAAAAAATCATTTTCATGCAATATATATCATATAGTAACTTCAGTTTTAAAGCCAATAAAGTGTTTTTCCTTCTGTGTAAAATACATGCAAATAACTTGGCTCAGATGTTTGTGGATTTCAGGCTTAAAAGCTCTGTACCATTTTAGCTTGGTATCAGAGTCTCAGCTCCTGAGTATGACCTGGATACCTGACTGAACTATTTTTCTAGTGACTTGGTATGTAGGGGTGGGTTGGTAACTTTTGAGGAGTACGTCTTCTCAGAGGCAAGGGGGAGGGAAGATGAAAGAAGGGACTTTGGAGAGGGCTGGAAAGAGAAGGAAGAACACTACCAGAATGTAAAATGAATACATAAATAAATTAATGAAAAAGTTGTTATAGTAATTGAAATCAGTTTCATATATTAATGGAATTAAATAATATAGTTTAAAATTTGTAGCTTTTTATATTTTACTTCTTGAAAGTTTTTACATTACTTGCTTTGTATTGACAGAGTTATAATTTTTATTCTATCAATTGGCAATGTGGGCAAAGCAGAAGCCATAATAAAATTTAAATCAAGAATATTCTATATTAAATACTCTGTCATATATTTAACAATGGAACACCAATAGAGAATTTGTATTTAAGCCTGATAAGATGTGTGAATAAGTAAAATTGTTTTCAGCCAAGTCTGATGACTTCCATTCATCCCCTGGATCCTATATTATAGGCAACAGGAGGGAAACAACTCTACAATTCTTCCTCAATACACAAATTGACACATCCACACAACTATATTCATGTATCACACAAACACATTCAGTGACAACTTACTATTTAAACAAATTGTGCTCAGTAGTGTAAGTATTACATTTACACAAGTGACATGAGATGTTTCAAGTTTTTCATTGATTCATTAGATACTACAGCATTTATTCAGTGACAAAACAGGACCTGAAAATTACTTTTTGTTGTTCTTAAATCCTAAATCCTCTATTATTTGTGAAAACATTTGTCAAAATAAATTCATTCATTCTTGTTTTGTGAATGTAGCTGCAGAATACAGCCTATTTCACCTGCATGGCAGTAAACCTAACTGAGACTTACATGATCCCAAGGATGCTGTCAACCAAAAAACTCCACTCAACCTTTCCAAACAGAATGGGAAAAATATATTAGATTTGAAAGAGAATGCATTTTCTGTAATAAAGAAAACTATGAAGAGCAGTGAGGCAGGAGAGAACCAAATGGGGTGTGTGCACAAACAGGGACCAGGGCAACAGGGATGCTTTGAAGAATAAGCAGAAAGAAGTCAGATCATATACACTGATTTTTTTCTTGCCTTATTTATTCTTGTTGTTTCCATTACTTACACATGGTGAATTTTAATTAAAGATTAATTATATAATCCTAATGCAATCTTGAAAGTTGGTGAAATAGAGTGAAACATATAAATAATGTGGACATCATTAATTCTCATTTTTAACAATTATAATAGTATGTAGTTGGTTAAAACATCTTTTTTTTTTCTTTTTGGAGGGGGTCTCAACAAGACTGATATAAGTTTATTGTAAAAAAAATCAACAAATTTTTCTTACTCTCATAAAGTATATTTAAGAAATGATCAATTGTGTCAATGGATTTTAATGTTGTTCAATGACTTTAAAGGTATTCCAATTGCAAAAGAAATAAAAATGAATCATTTTTATACCATGCAGTTTACTAGGCATATAACTTGCATTTCTGTGCATAAGTGAAATTATTGTAGCATTTTGAATTTTTTTTTATTTTTAAAGAAAAATCAGAATGTTTGATGTCAGATACTTTGCAGCAAATCTAATATGGTTTCTAATTTGAAAGACTCATTGTCCTCTTGCCCAAGGGAGGGGAAAATAAATGAGTCACCTTGTTTCAAAATGTGAAGAAGTGTCATCTCTGATATTATTAGTCTTCATATTTGTGATAGGGAAGCTGATTTTATTTGCTGGAGCAAAACCCATGGCTCATAAACTCAACAGAGGTGAGTGAGTTATGATGGTCTGGAAACACATTAATGAAATTCTGCAAACATCAGTATGGTACATTAGTCTTCATCACATTTGGCTTTATTAAATACACAGATAGATGGGAGCCTGTCGTGTATGTCAATTGTTTTTCATTTTTAAAATATCCTAAGGAAATACAAAGGCATTGCAGATTTTTTAATCTATTTTAACACCATGTATAAATAATAACATTTCATAGCCTGATGATTCAAAGAATATTTAGGACATATCACCATGACTATTTAACATTCAACAAGGGCCAATAACTTAGAGTGTACCACAGGAACCAAAAACAGACACAACCAAACAAATTCTTTGTCCTTAATTTATGTTTGCTTGTTTACATTAAAACCTAGGGAAATTGAAATGGTCACTTCTTTGTACATATTTTTGTTATGGTTGTTCATTATTTTTGAGCTAGGGACTTATTGTGGAGCACTGGCTAGCCTGTAGCTCACTTTGAAAACCATCTGGCCTTAAACATGAAGTCTTTCTGCCTTTGCTTCCTAAGTGTTGAGATTAAAGTACATGCTATCTCAGCAAGACAAATAGATGGTTGGAGAACCAGAGTGCCTATCAGATTCTGTGGCTTATCACTTCAGAAAGTACAAAGATGAAACTTTTATTGTATGACAAAATACGTACTGAAACCTTACAGGTGTGATACTGTATTGTGTAATGACGATATGATGGTTTTGTGAATGGGGCACCAGTGGAAAAAAATAGCTCACTTGCAGCAAAATTTAAGTGATGCTTAGTTTCTGGGCACTCCCACTCTCTCCCTCTCTCCCTATCTCTCTCTCTCCACCTCTCCCTCTCTCCATCTCTCCCTCCCAGTCCCCCCAGCTCTCCCTGATTTCTGGTCACATTTATGTCTGCTTTTCTGCTCCCTGCTATTGTGTAATATCTACTGGTCCCAGTTTTAAAATAGCTGTCTTAGAAAAGACAAGAACTACTTTAAAGGGAAAGGAAGTATTTTGCTAAAATTCTGAGGAGCTGTTCCATTATAATGGAGAAGTACTGTCAGTAGAAGTAGCTCCCAACAGGTTTTTGGACCATGAGATTGATGTTTGTCTACATCTCAGTCTAACGGAAGGAGAGAGCTCAGGGGACAACTAGGATCAGAACAATCTTCAGGATCCTTACTGAACTCACTTTACCAAAAAAATCTCTGAATCCTAAAAGTACATAAACTTTCCAAAGCAGCCACCACCAAATACAAGTAGATGTTAAGAATAAGAGGTGGTGATGGATTTCTCACATTAAACACAAAACTCCTCTTACTTCCTGCTTGTTTTTATTCATATAAGAGCAGTTACTTTTCTTGAGGTTGACCAGCTCCATGGATAATACCTTCATCTTAAAAAACAGTTTTGTCTGTGACCTGGGCTGACAGAGCACTTCAGAAGAAACTTAGCTCTAGACTGGCTGTCTCACAAAGGAATGAACTTAAGTATAGGTATGAAGATGTCAGGGCACATACTGAAAGAGGTAGTATGAGTAGGGGGTAGTAAACATTACTCCTGTTTCAATATTTAGAAAAGCTAATTTTTTAAATGAAAAATGACAAAACTCTTATAAGACACATATGGAGGGAAGGAACTGGGAAGGGAAATGGAAGGAAATGGGCGATTCAGGATCAGATGTGGAGAAGGACAGGAGAGATGGCTAGATGGCCATGAAAATTAATGGAAATCTGGAACTGATGGGAATGAGGATGTGGGAGGGGGGCATCTCCAGGACAAGAAAGGGATCTAGGATAAGGGAGGCACCCAAGAATCAATGGGGGTGACCTTAGCTGTGACTAACTACACTGGGGACATAGAACCTGAAGATGATACCTCCTGTACCCAGGCAGGAACCCCAGGGGAGCAAAAGAGACACCAATTTACCCACAAAACTTTCAAGCCAAAATTTATCCTGTCTACAAGTAGGCAGGCACAGTGGATAGAGCAGAAACTGAGGGAATGACCAATCAATAACTGGTCCAACATGAGACCCATCCCATGGGCAAGCACCAATCTTTAACACTATTAATGATAATGATACTTTGTTATGTTTTCAGAAAGGAGCAGGTTGTTCTCTGAGAAGCTCCACCCAGCAGCTGACTCAGATACAGACACCCATAGACAAACAGTGGATGGAGCTTGGGGACTCTTATGGAAGAATAGGACCAAGATTGTGGCCCCAAAGGTGATGGAACTCCACTCGATGACCAGTAAAGTCAACTAACCTGGACCCATGAGGCTCTCAGTGTCTGAACCATCAACATACATGGGCTGGACCTAGGCCTCCTGTTCATGTGTAGCAAATGTGCCCATTCACCCTCATGTAGATTTGGAATAACAGAAGCCAGGGCTAACCCAAAAGCTGTTGGCTGAATCTGGGATATGTTCTACTAGCTGGGCTGCTTTGTCTGGCTTCAGTGGGAGAGAAAACACCTAGCCTTGCAGAGACTTGAAGTGCCAGGGTGGGGCAGGGGGATACCCAGGGGAACCTCATCTGATCAGAGAAGAAGGGGAGGGGAAAGTTTGTGGCAGCTGTGACTGGGAGGGTTCAGTGAGTGAGTGTAAAGTTAAGTAAAAAAATAAATTAAATTTTAAAAGTAACTAAAGTTAGTCAAAACAAAAGAACAGGTTAACTGACCCTTAGTGAATTTATAAAAAGTTTAAAAGTTGTATTTATATTACTGCACACCTCCACTGACTATTATTACACAGAAAAATTCTTTCATGTCTTGAGACTACATATGAAATCATTTCTAGGTAGTAAATAAAAAAATAAAACTGACAGTAAATACAATAAAATATTTTGAAAAGAAATAAAAAAATTACTCAAAGGACATATTACCCTAAAAATAAATGAAAATTTAAATGCAAAAGAAAGGTATAAAAAAATAAAAGTTTAACTTATTGTCACCTATTGACTGAAAGTTTTAAAAAGGTGAATGAAGGCATATAAATCCTATAAAAACTACTAGTCCCACGAAGGACACAGTCATATAACATAGTATTATCATGGAAATGTGAAAATTAAAATCAAGCATAGCAAAATATTAAAAAGCATGAAGAAAATGAGAAAGAATTCAAAGTATGTATATGTACCATTAACTAGTGCCAATAATTGAAATTATTATTATTATAGCAAAAATATAAACATTGCAGAGCCAGTAACAATTAGGATAAAAAAATACATATCACTGGAGAGAAAGAAAAAAAATAAATCCCTCAGTTATAGCAAACAACTAAACAAAAACAACATTGCTGAAGGGTTTAACATTCTAGATATTAAGATATATTAGAGACTGTAATATAATGCTGGCATAAAAACATACATGTGAAACAAAATTGAGTCCCAAACATGAGTAGACACAGCTACTGCTATTTAATACTTGATACAGTTGCCATGTACATGCTGGAAAAAGATGTTGGCAAAAGTACATGCCCACATAAAGAAAAATTAGTCCTATATCAATCATGTTTCATAGAAAGAAAAGAGCTAGTGCAAAGCTTCTCCTCTCTCATGTTTCCTCCAGACCCACTCCCCCAGCATCATCACACACATTGCAATGGAACAGTAGCAGCCTGCCCTCCCCCCACTCACATTTTCTTAAGATCCCACAAAACTGGAAAAAAAATCTAAAGAAAATTGACAACCAAAAAGTAGCCTTCATCCTAGAGATGCAGAGATGTTTCAACACAGGAAAATCTGTCAATGTAACCCACCATATATACAAATTGAAGAAAAAAAGACACATAATCACCTCAATAGATGCTGAAAAATCTTTGACAAATTCCACCACCCTTCCATGGTAAAAGTCTTACAGAAATCAGGTATACTAGTAACACAATAAAAGCCTTTTACAGCGAACCTATAGCAAACATTAAATTAAATGGAGAGAAATGCAAAGTAATTCTACTAAAATCAGGAATAACACAAAAATGTTCACTCTCTAAATATCTATTTAATATAGTACTTAAAGAGCATTCAGACAAGGAAACTAGATCATGGAGATACCAATGACATAATAGTATATATAAGTGACCCAAAAATCCTACCAGGGAACTTCCACAGCTGATAAATACCTTCAGCAAAGTGGCTATATACAAGAAAACTAAAAGAAAAAAATATAGCCTCCCATATACAAATAATAAATGGACTGAGAAAGTAATCAAAGGAAAACACACTACACAATAGCCACAGATACTATGAAATATCTTAGGGTAACTCTAAGCAAGAAAATAAAAGATCTATGGGCCTGACACTTCAAATCTTTGAAGAGCAAAATTGAAGACAATATCAGAAGATGGAAAGAGCTCCTGTGCTCACGGTTATGTAAGATTAGCATAGTAAAATAACAGTAGAAGCATGGCCCATCATCAGTGATACTGATGGTGATTTATACTGTAGGGACTGACTTAAGAGGTTTCTCAGAGTAGAAGAAACATATGGCCTAGAGATCTTTCATGCAGTGATTTTGCAAACAATGTGGCTGCTTTCTGCCCTTATCACAAAAACATGCCTCAGGTTATATGGAAGAGATTTGGAGTCATTGTGTTTGTAGAATTTTCACAACACCCCAGTATTGGCTGTGTTGTATGACTAGTGGCAAATTTAATGCAGATTTTTAGTGAAAAGGAACAACCTGAGAAAGAGAAGATGTTAAATGTACAGTTAGAGGAGAAAAGAAGCATTGGAAAATATAAAATGTTTTGGTTGGTGCTTTTACACTTAAACATAACAAAGGAATGGTGAAGCCAGAGCAAGACCCCTCTCAACTAAGCTTCTAACTCCTGAAAGGAATGAAAGAAATGTTTAGGCCACAGCATTAGAACACACTTTTAGTCCCAGTACTCTGAAGGCAGAAGCAGAAATCTGTTTAAGCTGGAGGGCATCCTGGTCTACAGATTGAGTTCTAGGACAGTCAAACGTAGGGAGGGCAACCATCAAAAACAGAAAGATAGTGAGAATTATGTCGACAAATGGGGCATGTTGTATCCACAGCAAGCAGCAGAACTTGTCAGCTTTGGCCAAATGGTGGTTCTGGATTTAGAGTCAAGAAGATAAGAAAGGGCTTATGGAATCTCTGTCTGTGAGTAGGAAAGTTTCCCAATACGAGGCATAGATCAGGAATGACTCTTCACAGATGCTCATAGATGGTATTCCATGAAGCTGTGAAGGCAAAGCCCTGATTCTCTAAGAGACTCCAAAACATTGGAGATTCCAGCATTCTCCTGACTTAGAAGATCAATGGAGCTTCTAAGAAGGAATGGAACAAGAATGAGAGAGAGAGATGGAGAGACAAACAGAGAGAACAAGAGAGAGAGAGAGAGAGAAGGAAGTGTGCTACAGTGAAGAAATCATGCTTACATCAAATTAATTTAGTTCTCAGGCAATTATACCTTGATTATTTAAAATGGAGATTGTACAGAGATATCTGCTGTTATCTCTCACTCTTACCAAAGCCTTGCTTGTTCTATAGCTAGCTGTGTAAGTACGTACGCTGTTCACAAGGAAAAAGGCATTAAGATAAAAAGATGGACAAGAGAATTATCTTCCTTTATAGTCAATATGAAAAACAATTTAATTTCATTCCAATGTAAAATGATGAAAATGATAAGGTCAGTAAGGTCCTAGGTATGAAAATTGATTCTCCCAAATAAATTAGATTTGCTTCCAAGAGTAATAATCAACTAAAAACGTAAACAATTTAAAAGATAATTTAAGCTGTCAACAAAAACATAAATTACATGGAAAGATGTTTAATGTACATTTAGCAGCTAGGATATTAAATCCTATAAGCCTCAAAGACAAAGGTTACCATGAATGGAGATATTAAGCATGCAGTTAAGTGGTAAAAGCAATATTACAAAAATGAGGATAAATTTAAAATAATTTATAAATTATTTAATATATTCATGTGTAGCTAAATCATTTATAAGTGTTTAATGTAAGTGAAAATGCACATGTCATTGGCATACATTAATCCATATGTAAATGGATAAAACTGAGAGGAATAAATGGAATGCCCAGATGTGTGTCTATATTTATGCATTTTATTCTAGAATGAATATGGGGAAACAGATAATTGTGTTAAAATAGTTTTCTTAGTAAACAGATATAATAGAATAATATATGTATAGCATTTAAAAACTTGCATTGTAGGTTCAACTACCTTAAATGTGAGCGAAACTTTTAAATTCAGAATGCTTAGTACAACACTTCAAACGCAAGTACTTGAGAAACATGCATGAAAAAAGAAAGAACTATATGTGGAATATATAAGTCCCATATATAGATTTACACACATGTTAATATATAGATATATAATTTGAAAAAATCTAATATAATCCATAGAATTGCAAATAATTAAATATAAGGCAGAAAAATGTTAGCATAGAAACATAACTACATTATTAACAGAAGAAAATCTAATTGAATTCTACCTGAGATTTAAAATTAAAACAGTAGCAAATTTAAAAAACTGTAACATTTTGAAAAATAAATAGTATTTCAAGGATAAGATGCTGACTAATGTAGAAACAGGTATCTGTATCATTTAATAAATATCTGGCTAATAATTTAATGTTAGTTGGTTTCCTGTCATCCTAGATCATAAAACACCTTGTAGTTAATTTCTTTCAGATTGTAACCCAGAGACATTTAAAAAACCTTACATAACACAAAATTATCTAAGATGCATTTTGGAATTATCATCTTAATTTGTGTAAAAATATCTATTTCAGAAAAAAAGAGAAATATTGATTTATTCATTCAAATACAAAGTACCTGTCAGATACATAGTTAAATGTCATAAACGTATCATATATAAACAAATTTTTAAAAAATAACAAATATTTTACATTGTTCATACTATATACACTAAAGAAAAATATCCCTCAACTAAAGAAAATGAAATATCTGAAATATATTAATAAGTACAGACCTGCAAACCTGCATCAGAAGGCACTGACCTAAATGTTTGACATGCTCCTCTACATATGGGGTAAAGTACACATAACAGGGAAGTTTATTTAATAAATGACAACATATGCAGTAAGTGAGGGGCTGTGTTGTATTTCTGTTGTTTAGAGAAAACAGCACAAACTGTAATTTATGAATAAATGATGTTTATATCCCCAACTTTTGGAGGCCAAGGAATCCACATTGGAAAACATTTGTCTGAGTAAAGTCCATTGCATTGTCATAGCAATATGGAGGATGTAATTTGCTGAGAAAGAGAATGGCAGCCAAGCTCTCACTTCTTATGAAGCCATTGTTTTTTCTCATGGAAGCACCATCCTTATGAATTTTCCAAATGCTTGATCTTCCCCTAATGGCCAACATGAAATAAAATGAGTATTTCAAAGAGATGACCTTTTGAAGGTTTGTTTAGCTTATAGTTTTGTGCATTCAAAATCTAATATTTTCTTGGGTGAACTTTGGTGAGCTCTATCTTTTGGATATAATCTCATCATGGTGGGTGGGATTACAGGTAAGAAGAAGAATCATCAAGGACTAAGAAATAGAATGTTCTGATTGGCTTGGGCTTAGGTTTTCGTAGCATCCCTCCTGGAGCTAGAAAAATACACTAGAGACTCACTGATTCCAATCTAAGAGTAAAATTCCACCAATAGACGATCTGCCATGATGTCATTTAAAGAATGATTTACAGAATCATTTGTCCTCCCTAGCAATGGGCAAAGAGATAATACCTTGTTGGTGGTGCTATTCTTATCTCAACCAGGGGCAGAGAAGATGGCAGTCTTTTGCTAGCTTGATGTCTGGCTTTGTGGGCAAAGCTGTCTTATGCTTAGAACTTGCAAAAATCAAATCAAGAGAGCACAGCATGGGAAGAGGAAGACAGATAGAAATCTGTGAATTGCCATGTCACCAAAAAACCTCCAGTGCATGGCACAGGCAAGGGACATAGACACCTGCTTCCCATCATGCCACATGGCTGGAAATTTTAAGATAGTCAAAGATCTTTAGAAAATAAGTAATTTTTCCCTCAATAGTGATTTTTAAAGCTAAATGAAAATAATTAAGTGGATACATATATACTGGTTAACACAAATATAAATATTAAATGCATGTATGTGGTCAAGTGGTAAACTGTTTAAGGCATTTGATAAGAAAATATTGATACTGTAAACATTAGGTATTCAATGAAAACTGTATATGACTAGACCAATCTAATTCCACAACTATTTACTCACAACTTTTACAGAATGGATGCTACTTCTGAAAAAAATTATGTTAAGAAAATGCAGTATTATTTTCTTTTCCTACTTAAATATTTTTATTTCTCATTATTCCCCATCCACTGCTAGATTATTTTTTCTTAGTGATTTGAAGCTCTCACACTATAACACTACCTCCATCATGCAGATCTGGGTTGATCTCAGCGAAGGTATTCAGAAAAAAAAAAAAAGTATTGAAAGAATGGCTATATTATGAATTTAGTAACTTCAGCAAAATGAAATAATTCAATGCATTTTTGTATTTCCCTAAAGAAAAAGGTATAAAAATAAGGTGGTAAAGAATTTGTGTGTGTGTGTGTGTGTGTGTAATAGAATTATAACTAATTATATGATTATTTACATTATTTTCACATCATATGTATGAGTACATACATAAATATATATACACACAGATAAGTGTAATTGTTATATAGTATATATTATGTTTATATAGTTATTATCCATAATATATCAATGTAAATATATTTCATAATAAATAAATGAATTTATATATATTATATTACTCTATTTATGGTATTTTATATTATATTATAAATATTTATTATGAAATATGCTATATATACATATAAGCTTATATATATATATATGATGTGTGAAAGAATGTTATATAATATACAATATAGGGTAGTTCTGTATATCAGTTTGAATAGGGTCCTGCCTGCTCTGTCCTGTGGCAGGGGAACCATCTATTTGCAAGTCTTAAAACACTGGGGTAAGAACTGTTTCACTTGAGTTAAAATATAGTTATTTTGTTCTGTTCATCAAAACTGTGAAAATTGTTATATAGTTCAAAACCAAAAAAAAAATCAACCCTTTCTCCCTCTTTTCTTTCAATAAAAATATACTATATCCTATTTTGTTTTAACATACTGAAAACATTCTTGTCAGAGAGAATACTTAAATCTACTCATATTTTAAATTTTTATATAATTAAATTGATAATAATTGGGACTTATACAAGACACTTTTGTCAGGCATCAGCATATTATTATTTTGAATATTTTACATTTCTTCAATTGAGATGATTTGGTTATTTATTCATTTGCTTTACAGATGTTTATTCAACAATTCATTCTTATACAGTAAGAAAAAATGTTGTCACCTTAATTTAACATTTTAGAAATGTTAAATATATTTAGCAATGCTAAAATAATCTTATAATAATAGTCTACAACAATTAAAGAAAACAGTAAAGCTATATTAGAAATTATATATCAATACGCTATGGAAATACTAATTTTCTCCAAATATCTTAGCACTGTAATTTTCTGAACTTTTTCAAGTCAATTTTACTTGTCATTTTAAAAGCTATTGGGGGGCCAGTATAGAAGTCCATGCTTATAATTCCTTCAAGTGGGAGAAAGACAGGAGGATCCATGTAGTACTATATAATCAAGTCTACAAAGACAAAAGATGAAACAGTTTGGTAATTTAGAAATGGCAAACAGTTGCTGTAATTATTTGCACGGAGGTTTAATATGAGCATAATGCCTTTGCAAAAGCAGATAGAGCAAACAGGCTGAGGTCAGAAAGAAAACTACAATGGAAAAAGAGTTAGATTTTTCCACATGGGGAGAATTATGTAATCCAAATATATATTAATTTTGATGGTGGATAAAGAGAAATGAGCAAAATTTATAGTTCATAATTAGTGAGTTATTTCCACAGATGAAACTCAAATCTCCCAACAACTGGAATCATCAAGAAAAAAAAAATGTTTTCAAGGAATGCTACAAAATAACACAGCCTAAAACACTTTGATCTTTTGTTAAGTGATCCAAATCTAAGCTTTTGGCTCACAGAACTGGAGTGAAATAATTTGTGTTGTTTTGCATCAGTAACTCTGTGGCAGTTTGTTACGGCTGTAATAGAATGCTAATACATGCTGCAAAAGCTAAATGAAGCAAGATAATGAATACAATGTTCAGTTTTGGAGTCAAAACACAGTTTACAATTGGCTACTAAAGGTATTCCTGGTTGAAGATACTAACTTATGGGTAAGTACCTTACACTATAAAACAGCACATTTCATTGTAATTTTGAGAGACACTCCAATTAGTGAGATGGAAAAATTCTAAACCTCCAGCTAGTGAAGTACTTGACATATTAAATGATTTGAAACCAGATACCAAAATGTGTAAAACCAATAGTGATAAAAGCCACAAATGAAAAAGTAGAAAAACAAACAAACAAACAAACAAAAAACTATTTGAAAAATATTTCAGATTCTTTAAGTCAAACTAGATTATATTTTTAGTGAGTGAAGTTGAATAAAAGAAGTATATATAAAAAAACATTTTCTTGATTCCTGCCAGTTTCCATTCTTCCTCCCCTCCCCAGTGTGTTCTAAAAGAAGAAAAGGGAAAAATAAAAATATTAAATGAATTCAGAAACTCCAAATGAAACATTATGATATATACCTACAATATGGACACTTAAAACTAATGATCAGTATCTATACTTTAAAGATAAAATTAAGAATGTGATTTAGTATAAATAAAATAGGGTTAAGTACTTTAAACCAATATATCATTCTTGAGCCTGTTGAGTTTCAATAGAATTAGACATTTAAATTAAAGTCCCTCCTGGAAGCAGAATATGATTTTGAACAATAATTAAATCTAAGAGGAATCTGCAACATGTACAGATAAGAGCTGAGTCATGAGTTTCAAGAATATCTAAAATCCTGAAGTAAAAGCCAGAGGGGATGAAATGAGGTGTGGTCGATTCTCCATCAAATGAGGATTACAGAATGCAAGGTGGCTGTAAGGTGATAACCATCATAAGCTGTAGGTAGGAAAACTACTGAGAAACAAAATTATAGAAAAAAAGCTAGACCATTTCAAATATAGGTTGTATTAAACACTGATTAATGATTGTGTTAGTCAATGTGGATATTCAAATCAATTGGAGTGAATTCAAAGCAAAGTGGTAAAACTCAAAATAAGAAATACTTTGACAATTGTAGGTAACTCATGGAATTTTCTGTGTGGCACTGTCAAGCTCTCTGTGATTTAAATGCATGAACAAACATTTATCTCATCTGTTAATCACAAATCTGAGTAAACTCTCTTCTCTAATTACTATGTGGTCAGGTAACAGACAACTAGGGTCAAACTTTATTCAATAGAATGAGAAATAAAAGCATCATTCAGGTTACCTAATCCATTTAGGACCACGAACCCAAATTAAACAGTTGCTTGGCATATGTAAGTCAATGCTCTCAGAGTTTAAGCTGTTCTTATGATACCCTTAGGGGCAAGCACATTTGTGGGTCTGAATTATAATTTTTTCTGCTTTTGCGGTTTCAAGTAACAAAGTTCTGGGTTTTATGTATTTGAGAATCATTAATATCTCAGTATTGCATCTTGTCACAGGAATCTTTAAATCTCATAAAATATGTATTTAGAAATTTTGTTATTAAAAAAGGAACTGGCATGATAGAAAAATTTCATCAACACTCGTTTTCTTCACGATTTATTAAATTTGACAAGGACTGTACTGTATCTAGCCTAATAGGCACAATTTAATGAAGAAGGGAATATTCCTCTTTGAGATAATGCCTAGACCATTACTGGGTCAGTATACATTTATAATCCTTCCATACTCCTTGATAGATGGAAGAGAAAAAGCCAGAAAAATTGCAATAAAATTGTTACATCTAGAGTCAAAGCAAAAATAAATCCTTGGTGACAGTAATATTAAGCTTATGCCACAATTTCAATGTGTATAAGCTCCCGGGAGAACACATTTGAGCAAAACAGAGTGAAAACTTCAAAACATTAATGTGTTTCGCTATGGATCAAGGAGTTTTCTCTAGAGTGTGAAAACTTGGCTTACTTTCATTACATTAAAAAAAAAAAATCATGCTTCAGAAAATTGCTGAGCTCTGCATTTTACCATGGAAATTAACCAATTTAAACAAACAAAACCAGTGAAATGTGATTCACTCACTTGCAATTAAGACTGGCTCAGTAGATTCAGAATCAGCATAACATTTTTCCCCTGGACTACCATTTCCCGAGAGAATGCAGTAGCACTATAAAGGGTCAGACTTATTCAATTATTAAATATCCTACTGGGATCATGCTGGCCTTTCTGAGTAGAATTACAGCAATGAGCAATGAGCAAATGTTTGGTATTGTGCATGTTTGCAGCTTATCCAGTTTTCACATACTTGAGTAAAGAAAAATTGCATCCCATATTTATTCTTTGAAAATCTTTCTTTAGTTCTATGAAGCACACGAAAGTAATTAATCTCTGATTTTTATTATGCATATATTTCATGCATGTTTTACCTTTTTTGGTGTGGAGCTGATAAATGTTTAATGAATTTCTTACTGCTTTCATTGGCTATGTAGAAATTAATGAAAATTCTTTATGATAAAAGTTTGCAACATTTAAATGAGTCAATGAAATAAAGTAGTGAATTATAATTTTGTTTTAATTAAATAGCATTTAATTCACATCCAAAAATCTATCCTACAAGATGTAGATATAAACTCAATCAGTTAGCTTAAAATTAATTTTACATTCCTACTCATGAAAATCAGTTACATATTTAGAAAAATATATAAAACCATTAAACTACACATTAGTGTTAACCAGTTAATTTTTGGATCTGTGAAAGCATGAGGTAATCGTTAAATGAAGATAGACATAATCATCTTTTCAAATCCTTATTATTTTCTTATTATGAAATGTTCAAAGTCCTTTCTTCCAATTTAATGCGTTGCTCAATATCATTATTGACAGTTGGACTACTGTGCAATATCAACCCATGAAATGTTACTCCTACCTAGGACTGAATTATGGTAAAGGCTGAAAGCTAGATCCTGTGGTGCATTTTATGGGGTTGTGGAACCTTTAGGGGGCAGGGCCTACTAAAATAGTGATGGCTTTGGGTCCAGCTCTTAATGGATTTATTAAGTCTATGACTCCTCTGATACTCTCTTGGCTTATAGACTACAGTGAAATAAGATGGTATCATAAACATAGTTAACGTGAGAGTATATGTGCTTAAGTACACTTTCAGTAATGCTGTATTCTACGGAGAACACTTGATATAATAAACCAAGATTTCCAAACTAATAATAATAGTTTAAATTATTTCATAATATTTCAACTATTTCCCTTTAACTTTTGGACTAGCAAGGAGGAAATCCACAGTTGACTATAATAAATAATAATAATAATAATAATAATAATAATAATAATAATAATAAACAATAACAATAACAACAACAATAATAAATATGTACATGCTGATATTTTTATTCTTACAATTTTAGCCAGGTTTTTATGTATTAACATTGATGGCCCAGCAGTGGTAGCACACGCCTTTAATCCCAGCACTTGGAGGCAGAGGCAGGCAGATTTCTGAGTTCAAGGCCAGCCTGATCTACAGAGTGAGTTTGAGGACAGCCAGGACTACACAGAGGAACCCTGTCTCGAAAAACCAACCAACCAAACAAACAAAAAAACCCCAACAACAACAAATAAAACATTGATGGTGGTAAAAAATTTGTTTCTGCTAGATATGAAATGATAATTGCAGACATGCATATGGCTGTGAGATATCTGAGGCATGTGTAGAGACATGCAGCTAGAGGTTGGATAACATCTGAGGCATGTTGTATGAGCAGCAAAATTGCTATAGTGCTACTTTCAAGTAAGTAATATGTAAATTGGTTGGGTGGTTTTGCATATGGAATATACTAAAAACACCCATGTTCTGCACCCTGATTAAATCACTCTGATTTACAATCCTTTAGAATGTTTACTATTAGTAAGCCATCCATTTATACTTCTCCAAAAACAACTTGAAATTATTCTCTTTATAGTCTACAGCATAATGCATGATCAGATTTTTACACAAGAAACTATTAAGAATGAGCATTTCTGAAAACAGAGTTGATTTTATATCTAATTCTTAATTTATAAATTTATGGTTTATAAATTTTGGTTTTAACAAAGGGTTTTCTTCTTCCAGCCTTCCTCAGCTAAACATGGCTGTATTCCTTACTGTAGTAATTTACCATTTCAAACCAATGAGTTATCATGCTAGGGAATAAATGAAAATAAGAGAAAACTAACCAGACAGGTGCCATAGATTTGAGTAGGTTTGCTGCTCAGATGATATGAAAGATCTATTCACCTGTGAGCATTTGATCAGAATTTACAATGATGCAGTTTTAGAGTAGTGACCTATAGAATAAAAGTACTAATCAGTCTCATAAATCTTGATTCCAAATGAAAAATGCTGGGACATAGGGCAGTCCACATTTCAGAATATAAAAATAAGCTTAGAGTATTGGTGTTCAATGAAAATGAAAATTGATTGTGAAACATAAATATAGCAGACATGTGTTACTTGTCTTATATGCACAGTGAGAGTGAGAGGGGTTAGAGGGGTCAGAACAGACTATGTAAAACTAAGGAGAATTATGGCTACATTTACAATTTCAGAAACAATGCAAAAATTTACATGATATTTTATGAAAGATCAACTACACAGAATTATAGCTATGTGTATGAATTTCTTGTGTTGGGCTAGTTATATCTTTAAAATATTTCCTTATTAGAATCCTAGAGAAATCAAAGTACTTGCTTGATTAGAAATGTTGATAGGAATCTAAATCTTAGGCTAGAACAGAAAAGTAATTTCAGGCAGGAATCTAAATATTAGGCTAAAACAAAGAAATAATTTCAGACAGGATTCTAAATTTTAGGCTAGAACAAGGAAGTAGGCTTCAGACGTGAAAATGACCTTGCCCTAGGTCAGGGAAGTAGGCTCAGATACTTTGGCCGTCCTGATAAGCTCTTAGAAACAGGTATCAGGTATCACTGGGGTGTTCATGTAATTGGGTTTAATGCCTTGCTTTTTCTTTCACTATTTGTGTTTATTGTCTTTCTTGTTCCTCACTATTTGCATCCATTGTATTGCTAGACCCTCAACCTAGAGTTAACCTTAATACATGCATGTAATTAAAATGGAATAAAAGCATAAAGGAGAAGGGGAGATGGAATAAAGGGTTCTAGGGAGGGGAAATGGGGAAAGGGGATGGCATCTGTATTGTAAATAAATAAAATATTCAATTAAAAAAAACTTTTAAAAAAGAAATGCTGATCTAAGCAACTGGAATATTTAAAATAGGTTGGATACTGCAAACTCCCAGAAAGTTGTCAACTGAAGAATGCCTTATCTATCAGTCCAGGTTTAAGATTATAACCCAGGTTATCAGATCATTTTGTTTTAGTCCATAAACCTGGTTTGTAAAACTGTGGAAAGCTTCTGCTGTGCCCTAAAGGTGGCGCCTACTGCCTTAGCCCTCTTGGGGTAAACAAGTCCTTATTTGGTGAGGAGGCTGGGCTTGCCAGTAGCCTGATCTCTCGTCATGGGTGTCAGCCTATGGTGGAGCAGAACGTAGTATGGGCTGATGGGCAGTCCACTGGAGGCTACTTAAGCTGCACTTGAGGGAGGCACGGGGCCACACCCTTGATGCTGTAACTGAAAGTCATTCCTGAGTAAAACTGTCGCTGGAAGGAA
This sequence comes from Arvicanthis niloticus, assembly GCF_011762505.2. NCBI lineage: Eukaryota > Metazoa > Chordata > Mammalia > Rodentia > Muridae > Arvicanthis > Arvicanthis niloticus. The sequence goes on along the minus strand of NC_047660.1, from coordinate 13,509,052 downwards.
CTGGTGTGCTAGTCTTTCTTCCCTGCTGGTCAGGGTGGTCGGCGCGGCACATAAAACAAAACAGAACAAAACATATTTTATGCTTTCGTGAGTACAGCATGAATGCAAATAAATATTATAATATTCATCTTTAATTTTCCCACCTCCTATTTTCCCTTTCTTCCTCTTGTGTAACCCCAAATATGACCTCCACCAAGATTTTTTAATTTAATTTTTAAACTTTCAAGTCCAGTTAATGCTGTCCATCTGTGGATTAGTTTGCAGACATCCACAAGAGCACAAGATATCTATTGATAGCTACATCTTCCAAAAAGAATGATTCTCCATCCTATCTCGTCAGTGGTAACTATTAATTGTCAGTAGTTTCTCAGTAGTATATAGGGTCTAGAGACAACTACTCCCATCTATGTCAGAAATTTGGTTGGCTTGGTAATCATGTATACTTATGTATGATTTATCTCTGATTATCTTTTTTATAGTGAAAGAGACAGTTATGAACTCTACAAAATTAGGTGGATATAGAAGCCTGTTTACTAAGGTCCTGCATTTTATACTCATGCTCTATGGAAATAAATTGCTAAAGATCAAGGAACTTGTAATGCAAATAATAATTCTAATAGGGACTGGTTCAGGGAAGTTCCTGTTTTGTAGGTCCTGAGTACATTTCCCCAGCATTCATTTGAAAGTTTTGTATGGTGATGTGTCTTAAACCTTCAAACTAATGATGGTGAGAAGAGTTTGTGGGGATGGATGAATCCCTTGTTCTTATTGGTTAAACAGACTAGCCAATCAGAGTCCTCTGTTATCAAAAACCAAGGTAGAGAGCTATAAGGAAGAGATCAAATATCAGTGTATGACGTCCTTCTGCAATTACATGTGAACACACATATATGCAAACTTATACATGCATAGGTATACATACTAATGTGATGTTTTATACATGCACATATTGACATTAATAACAGAGAAAATTAATATTCAATTAAATATCAAGATTGCTTTTGATGTTAGAAATTTTTATTTTCTCTTTTGTTTGCATAAATAATTTTTCTAGTTATAATCAACTTTTTTGTCTTTGGTCAAGGTATATTTTACACACAACTGGAAGGAATTTTTCGAGATATATATATATATATATATATATATATATATATGGATACAAGTCTAGAAAATATAAACCAATCATAAATCAGGACAACATGTATAAATCTCTCAGACGTTTAGATATCCATTTTCTATAGTTAGATGAGACAGCTTTTAAATCATGGAGTAGATTCCCAAGTCATAGATAATTACTTTTTTTCTGACCAAATACAAGTATAGGTTTATTTAGGATTTTATCATGAGTCTGAATTAGAAGGCATCATATTGTAGGATATTGTTCTTTTAGGCAGAGGTCTTTAACAATTACATCTATAAAGTAATCATAATGGTAAATCTTAACTTCATATTCACAGCATCTTTTCATTCTAATGGGCCCTTTGAATATGAATTATCACTCACATCTGATCTCAAGTGTCTTCAATCACTCTCTCCACACAGACTTTTCTCCCTAAGCATGATCATGATTGGGTTTTTAGCATTTTAATTACACATCTTTCAGATTTTTGTTAGCTAGATCTCTTTACAACTGAGGTAAAATGTGGCTTTAATCCCATATTGGTCTCTGTGTATGTGCACACACACATATACACATATAAAAATGTGTGTATATAAATATACATATATATGTATATGTATATGTATGTATACAATGTGTATGTACATATACCTTTAAGCACGCATGTGTTTGTGTCCATATTTTCAAGTCATTAAAAGTTTGATAAATAACTTCAAATCAATAGTCTGAGTGAAAACCCAAAGTGCACAAATAGATACCATTTGTAACCGAAGAGTTTTCAGGCATGCTTCTGATTTATGCCTCACATGAGTCACAGGGAAGAACACAGCTCAGAAACAAAATTAGATTAATATACGGAAAGAGCCAGAGGATAGGGATTCAGAGCAAAAGAGTGTCTTCTGGACATGAACATAAGATTTAAAATAACAATGGTTTTGGAAATCAAAATATGGCAAATTTTCAGTGAGAACCATTCGAGTTGTAGTAATTTAAAATCTGACTTTATTATAAATGACTTCTATAGTTTTCTTTAAAAACTAACCCAAATAGCTAACACTATGGATACATTTCTATATTTTTACTTTTTTAATTGAAAATTGATTCTTCTTTCCTATACTATATTTTAACCACAAATTTTCCTTCCTGTACTCATTTTGTTTTCCTCCCACAGATCACCTCTCTCCCAGATTCTTTCTTTTCTGTTTCTTCCTGGGAAAGAGCAGGCCTCCAAGAGACAACAACAAAATAGGACTAAATGGGATACAGTAAGCAAGGCAAAATCCCTCATTTGAGGCTGTACAAGACCACCCAATAGGAAGAGATTCCTAAGAACAGTCAAAAGCGTCAGAGGAGGACCTGCTTCCACTGTGAGGATTCCCTGCAATCCACCAACCTAACAGCCGTGACATATTCAGAGGACATGGTGCAGAACATTTCATGCTTTGTGTTTCGGATTCAGTGCTCGTGAGCCCACAGTAGGCCATGTTGTCCGGATGTCCTCCATATCCTTTGATGTCAACATCTGGCTGTGTGTCTGCATATCTGCTCCAATCTGCTGGCAAAGGAAGACTCTTTGATGATGGCTAGACAAGTCACCTGTCTATAGCAGAATATCAGTAGGGATAATTCCTGCCTGCCTTCCTTCCTTCCTTCCTTCCTTCCTTCCTTCCTTCCTTCCTTCCTTCCTTTCTTTCTTTCTTTCTTTATTCCTTCCTCCCTTTCTTTCTTTCTTCCCTCCCTCCATCTCTTCCTTTCTCCTTTCTCTTTTCTTCCTTCCTGTTTTCTTTATTTTCTTTCTTTCTTTCTTTCTTTCTTTCTTTCTTTCTTTCTTTCTTTCTTTCTTATTTTTTCCCAGTCATGGATAGTGTTTATCTAGGTCTCTGGGCCATCTAGTCTCATATTCCTGTCCACACAGGCAATGGTTGACATGGGCTTTCTCTTATGGAATGAGCCTCCAGTTAAGATGGACATTGATTGATTGATCACGCTTACAAGATCTGCCCCACCATTATCCCAGCAAATCCTGCAGGCTTTTGAGAAGAAACACATTTTGAATGGTATGTTGAAGAATAATTGTATACTCATGTTCTTACCCAGAAGAATGAATAAACAGCTAATTCCTGACAAGGCATATATCCAACATCATTGAAAAATTAACTTTATATCTGTCATGTTAATTTTTTACTGTTCTTTGTATTTATAACAGTTTTAGACTTTTTCCTATTTTTATGATCCTCCACCACCTATCAGATTCTCCCTCAAATCTCCTTCCCCCCTTTCTCATAGAATGAAAACAGCCATCTAAAACTATCAGTAACTTGACATAAAGGGTATGAAGAAATTAACCTTATGTTGCCCTAAATATTTCTTCACAATTGGGCTACTTACTTAGTTACTATTCTGTTCCTGTGAAGAAATATCATGACCAAGGTAACACCTATATTAAAAAGAAAAAGCATTTAGTTGGTACTGTCATTATTGTTTCAGAGGATTAGTCTATAATCATGGAGAGAAAGAGTCAGGAATGATGCTGTAGCAATAGCAGAGAACTGGGCATCCCAATTCACAGGGAGCAAGCAAATAGATTCAACATGGACTTCTGAAACCTAAAAAGCCACTCCAGTGACATATTTTTTCCCAAAAGACACATGTCATTAAAAAGAACTCATCATCTGTGGACCAGGTATGCAAATATTAGAGCCCCTGGGCAGCATATGCATTGAAACCAGCACAGTTAGTTTTCATAGTGCCTGATGGTGTTATACAGGATGCGGTAGGAGGAAAGTCATGAATAGTCTAACTCATCTCTAGGCTATATCCCTGTTTACTATAGAGACCAGACTAGCCTGATGCGATATGGTCATTATGCATAATATATAAATATATATAAATTAAACATGACATCATTTTAGTTCTTCCTATTCTTCCATGTGATCTCTTATATATAATCCCATTGCTTCCTTTGGAAATCATGTCATATGAGAGATTATATATTATGCATATATGTCTATTCATAAATTATAAAATTTATTTTTTAAAGACAAACACATACACACAAAGCAACATCAAGTTATCTGAAAGATGTCAACATCCTTTAGATTAGGGTAATTTCCATATACATACAAATCATACTAAGCAACATTTTTGCATATTCTAAGCAGAAACATGACATCTAAAAAAACTCACTATTAAAATAATTGCAATTTTGCAAAACTGACAAACATGAAGATTAATTTTAAATAGAATTAAGAGAAAACATTATATTTTCATGTCAGGAATTGTTTTATCTTTGTGTTATTTATCTGAGAATTTTATAAATAATAAGAAATTTTGTTACCAAATTGACCAATTAAATTCTGATGGCCTGTCCAGGCTCATTTTCTGCTTTAAGTCTGTGGAAGAAGTCATCTGTATAAGAAATCCCCACAGGTATAATGCTGCCTTCATAAGTAGTCGTTGTGATTTGTTATGAGATGAGAGCTGGTGAAGCTTTGGGTTCTTCCTAGAATGTCTAATAGATGCCCTGTTCAGCTAAATAGAAATTTCTGTGAAGTTGGATTTCAGGTATTATTAAACATCTGCTGTTTCTCAAGCTGAAGATATTCACCATAAATTCTACTTTATATTTAAGTTTTGGGCTGGTGGTGGTGCCTACCTTCTTCTGAAAACCATTATTCAGAAGTCACAGAGTTTCTAAGTAACATCTTGTATCTTTTATATTGAAAAATGTTACATTGCACAAAATGGAAAGCTTTTAATTTGAATTCTGGTTCCAGCCCTGAGTTAAAGGAGCCATTACTGGAGGAGATCAGGCAATTTATTTTCCACTGGATTAAAAGATGATCAAAGCAAAAGAAGCATCAAACCTCTGAAGTGTAGTATTTTCTAAGCAATTGCAGAGGATGCCAAGCTGTATAAATAACTGGGGAAGGTGGGTGGAGGACTACTGCAAGGAGCATCTCTTTCAGCTATTGATCCATCACGCTACTATATTGTTACCTTTGAAAAGAATCCCATATGAAGTACACTGAGAGGAGAAGTGCACATCCAGTTTGCTTCTGTCTACAGATTTACCTTCTATTTAAATAATCTTTTGTCCTATGACTGCTTTCAACTCTGACAGTAATCACTGTATTGACTTTAGTTTTTCTTTAATTTTGAGAATGTCATACCTATAAGCCAAGAAAATGTCATCATACATATGCCCATTTCTTTCTCCAGCTCCTGCTGCGTTCTGCATAAACATACTTTTTGTTTGTTTGGAAATCCCACTAAGTTAGTAATTGCCAGTAATAAGGCTATAGGGCCATCCTCCAGAAGTATACCAATGGCCTTATTCATAAAAGGAATAATTGTCTCCACTCCAGCAATTATGTATAATCTTTACAGGAGGTGGAGAAACAGGAGATCCTGGTTCCTGTAGGCATTAACATCACCTGTGTCCACATGCACAAGTTAAATACAGAATTGTGTCCTCCCCCAGCCTTGAGCAGGCTGGAAAAAACCTTGTTTGCCCACAGGACCTTAAAGACCCAGGTGAAGTCATCCACCCTGGCTGCACATACAACTTCCTACAGGAATTTAGAAGAATAGACTGCCCACTGAGCTTGCCACGTTACATAATCTAACTGAAACAGCATAATCTAACTGTTCCATGGGTTTCCCCTATATATACATTGTGCTGAAAATTAAACTTTGATCCTTGACCAGAGAACTTTGTCTGGCTTCATGCTTCTTGTGCCCTCTGTCTCTTTTTCATTTCCAGCCATCCTTTCAGGTGAACTCAGTTCCAGTTTGTCTTTAGGTTGCTGGTGGCTACACAAGATCGAGCTAGTTAATGTCTCATGATTCATTGTGTAATATAATAAAATAATAGTAAAAATGATAATTTTAGTAATAATAATAAATGGGGCTAAAATGAATAAAAATGGGAGCAACAAGCAACAAACTACAAATAATCAAACCTTTTAAATAACCAAACATCTTAAACAGTTATATCCTACTAAACTGGAAAGTACAAAATAAAGTTGATTAGTTTTTTTTAACATGGACATGGACAACTATCCTGATTTCTTTCAACTCGACACCCATTTGTTTTTGCTAGGAAAAGTTTTGAGGAAATATCTCCTTCAGATTGCCTGTAAGCAAGCCACAGGGGGTCAGTGTCAGCCTTTTGTAAGTGGTACTGAATTGCATGAAACACAGCTCTGAAGAAGCAATGGAGAACAGGTCAGTAACCACCATTCTTCCAGATAGTCTGCTTCAGATCCTAAGTTGAGATTCTGTCTGAGATTTTGCTTTGATTTCCTTCAGAGAGGAAACACTACCTAAAAACTCTTCTTCCCTAAGTTGCTTTTGGTCATGTTATTTTCATCACATCACTAAGAAAGAAACTAATACACACCTACCAAACTGAAATCTATATGAAATAAATAATTTAAACAGATGAATAATGACACTAACAAGATAGAAAAAGCATTAAATAACATTCAAAATAAAAAGCCCCCTTTAAGTTAGATTTAGCAAGTTCAGAAAGGAATTTAACCTGACCCTCAATAATAAAAACAAAAGACAGACAGACAGAGAGAGAGAGAGAGAGAGAGAGAGAGAGAGAGAGAGAGAGAGAAGAATCATTGCAGATCTGATGAATAGTTACAAAACTTTCTAATAGAAAATTTTAAAATTGAATTAACTTAAAATATTATCCATCATAATGGTTAAACATATTCTAATCAATAAATGGAATCCAATATATAAATAGCATCATATTGGTGAGAAGAATTCAGTTTCATTCAGAGATGAAGTCCCTGAGAGGCATCAGTATGCTTCAGTAGATGGTTCCAACACTCATGCAATTACATGGAGCAGTAACCAAACTCAGTGGGTTTACAAAACATACAGGGATTGGAAACATGGTTCAGTTCTAAAAGAAAAAAGCCAACTTGGCCTAAAACTTGGCTAAGAACTACAAGCACCTAAGCAATGCTGAGCCCCAGATAAATAGTCTTCCCTGTGGAAAAGACTTCCAACAGATTATCTGATACAAAGTGGTGAGCCTTGAAGTCATATAAATACATACAGCATTATATAGATCTAGAAACTTGTATTTATATATTCAGGGCCGTTGAAGAGAAGGAATTCATGAATTTGAGAGAATGGAAGGTTACATGGGAAGGATTGAAGGGAGGAATATGAAGAGGGATAAAATGCAATTATATTTTAATTTCAAATAATAAAAGAAAATATATAAAACAAGCCTGAATGTTCTTTGTGAGAGTCTGAATTTGATTACCAGCACCTACACAAGAGCTGAAAACAATCTGTAACTCTTATCCCAGGAGGTGAGATGACATTTTTTGCCCTACACAGTCATTAGGTGCATTTGTAATATAAAGACATTAAGTGTACTCAAATAATCAAAATGCATAAAATAAGTTAAATTAAAAAACCATATGCTTATATAAAACTGTTAAATAAAAATTATCTCACTGGGCAGTGGTGGCACATGCCTTTGATCCCAGCACTTGGGAGGCAGAGGCAGGTGGATTTCTGAGTTTGAGGCCAGCCTGGTCTACAGAGTGAGCTCCAGGACAGCCAGGACTACACAGAGAAACCCTGTCTCAAAAAACAAAAACAAGAAAATAAAAATGAAAATAAAGTTTATCTCTTTATTAGTGAGCAATATGATATAGGAAATACTTAAGTATTGGCTTAAAAGTGAAATTAAATTTTTTGGTCCTATAGATGGTGACAAAGTGACAATTTGTTCACCTAAAGGAAGACAATGATTACATGTACTAGCTTGTCATTAATTTTTTAGGAGCATAGAAGAAAACATGATATTGTTGAGGAAGTTACACAAATTAACAACTATATGCATGATGGTTTGAATGAAAATGGTCCCCATAGACTCATAGGGAGTGGCACGATTAGGATGCACTACCTTGTTTGAGGAAGTGTGTCATTGGGTGTAGATTTTGAGGTTTCAAATACTCAATCAGGCTCAATTACTGCTGCCTGCCATTGCAGATATAGAACATTCAGCTACCTCTCCAGCACCATGCCTGCCTTCATGCTGCCGTGCTTTGTGATGATAATGGCCTAAGCCTCTGAACCTGTGAGTCAGCCACAATTTGTTTTTCTTTATATCAGTTATTGTTCTAATGGTGCTATTCACAGCAATAGTCACCCTAACTAAGACAATAACTTCAAATCTAAAGATAATTTTTTCACATTTTTATTTAAATATGTACTGCATACACAAGTGAATGCAAACATAATGATGTAACTCATCCATGATCATGAACAATTTATATTGTCTCTAATTGTTCACCACAAGAGAAGTTTTTATGTAAAATTGCTTTGTTTGTATTTTATTTTTTACTGGACATTTTATTTACATGTCAAATGTTATTCTCTTCCCCACTTTTCCCTCTGGAAATGATCTATCCCAACCTCATTCTCCCTGCTTCTATGAGGGTGTTCTACTACCCATCCACCGACTCCCACCTCCCCACACTGGCATTCCCTTATACTGGGGCATTGAGCCAAAAGCCTCTCCTCCCATTAATGTCCAACAAGGACATAAGTCCATCCTCTGCTACATATGTGGCTAGAGCCATGGGTTCCTCCATGTCTACTCTTTGGTTGGTGATTTACTCCCAGGGAGCTCTGGGGAGTCTGGTTGGTTGATATTTTTGTTCTTCTTATGGGTTGCAAACCCCTTTAGTTCCTTAGGAGCTAAAGATACATTTTTATTACAACTTAATTAAATGTATCCATCAAACACATCATGTCAATATTTGATTTTTGGTAAATAGTTGTATATTATAAATCAGAAACAGAAGCAAAATAGATCTATTTTTATTTTCAATGCAAGTATGTAATTAATAGTTTTAGAAAAAAATCATGAAAATGGTCCTATGGACTTGCAAGATAATTATATCTACAATGTGAAATAATAAAAAAATATCAATAAATTATTTAATCAAATAAGTATCCAGAAAATTCTTCAATATAAATGAATACATCTATTGTACTCCTGATACAACATAGAAATCAAGTTTATGTAGGCAAGGTGTAGGATAGAAGATATGCATACAAAAGTCAGAGGAACCAGGGAACAGAACAATCCCAGATGTGCTAACAACTCGAATCTACTGAAGGTAGCCGTGGTCATTCAATGACTGTGTTAAGATGGTAACAAGAGCAATTCGGTGCTAAGCAGAAGGTGACTACTTAGAAAAGATGGGGGGTACTTTCAAAACTGCCTTCTTAAAACCCTTTCTAAAAATGACAGGAGAGACTCAAAAAGAATAGACATATTCCAAACCCTAGATGAAGGCAAGAACTGCAACTAAAACTTCAACAGTGGAAGTTTTGTGAAAATCTCAGGATATATTTGCAAGAACATAAAAAGTTAATACAATAAACTTTATGGGACATTTACCACTGTAGTTTACCTTTACCATATAGGCTGTTTGCAAACCACTCCATCAGTAAGTTTACCGGAGATGAAATTTAGACCAACTCCCTTTAGATCTACCTATTGTCAAGCTATGTCTGAATTCATGTTACAGCTAGGCACCATGGAGTTCTTGCACAGGGCATATGAAAGCATTCCTTTCTCCAGAAGCAACAAGGACAGTGACAGAAACTATGCAAGAAACTGGCAGAGATTGGAAAACTACACAAACGTGTGAAATTGAAAAGCAAGTTTATGTAGGCTACCCAAACCTGTCTTCCAAACTTTTTCATAGCTTGAAACCAATAATCGCACTGCTATGAAGTCATTAAAACGAACTATTTACATATAAGTCATGAGATCCCCATGTCAGGAAAGTGCCAGAATTGGTTCCTGAACAGTCCCTGAGATGCTTCAGTTTAGTTGTGATTATTTAAGGTTGTACATGACTACCATGATTTTACTAATTAAATATAACAAATGGCTTCCTAAAGTGTAAAAAGGACCAGTGAAAATGCTCAGTGACCATGACACTTGTTTCAGAAACTGCCTATCTGAATTTGATATCAGGAAACCACTAGTAGATAAAGACTATTGACTCCAGTAAGTGGCCTTCTCCATCTGTATGTGATTGCATATGACTTCCAAAGCTGCTTCTCAGAGAAAATACATAAGGCATAATAAAACTGAAAAAGTACTAGAGTAATAAAATGTCCAGTATATGTTCAGTTCCTAACCTGTTTTTAAGAGTTGATATAGCCATCCACATTTGTAAAGATATGGCTATGGGGAGAAAAGATGAACGGGCCCTGTTTCCCATTCAGCTTATTTGGCTCACTTTGCATTCTTTTCAGAGGGAAATGGTGAAGTAAACAAAACTTATTAAAATCAGGAGAAGAAAGAAAAGACAAGTGGACCTTTGTGAAAGACAATTAAGATAAGATTCGGTTGCATTCTAAAATAAATGTGTTCTACTAAATCAGTGAAGCTGTTTGTGGGACCTGTGAGCCCTGGGTGTGCCTAGGGAAGAATGAACAAGGCTTCCGAACTGCTCTGACAGTAATTGTGCCCATGTGAGGTGGCACACTGCATGGCACAAAGTAGAGGATCCTAGCAAACTAGTGGAACCTCAGCATATGTCTAGAACATGGTGGTGGCTGTGCCTCCTGTCTTTATGGATGTTTCCTTGGGTGACGGCAGCCTGGCACCTTCTCATAGTTCCAGTGGGATGGGTGACCACTCCAGACCTTCTGTTAATTACCCATTGGTTTCAAGGCTCTATAAAAATGCTTGCTAGTAAGCAATACAGTAGATCTCAACATTGGTGCTGCTCTCCAGACTGTGTTTCCCAGTTGCTGGTCTTCTGAGTTTGTTTCTTATGTTCATAACTTGGCCTCCCTCATTCACTCCTAGATCCCAGTTTCCATATCTGTCACTACAAACAGGGACCCTTGAGATGACCTTCACAATCTGCTGTGTGAGTGGACCTCTCCAAATTTGAGGAATACCTCTTCTCCCAGACTGAGCAGTCAGCTCAACATTCTGAGCAAAGTCTTGGAGAATAGGCAGACTACTCTACTAAAAGCTTTTATGACTAGATCAGATACCCCTGACCCTGGTTCCTGGCAGGATAGGTCTGGTATGAGCACACTTGAGGGCCAATAATCCACCAGGCCCAGAAGAATGAGTTTGAGGAAAAGTTTCTGCGAACCGCCTCCCCCACAATGCCTCTCCACCCTGCCGTGCCAGTCACCACCATTGTACCCAGCTGCCTCAAAACTCAGTGCTGCAGTTAACTGAGGCACTCCTAGCAAGTCTGAGGGCCAGAAAACAAGAAAGACTTCAATAGAATTTTCTGGGAAGCCCCCTGAGCTGGACCCTCTTATAAATAAAGGGGATGTTAAATCCAAGGACAAGTCCCCTCTGGAAAACTCCTGAGAGGCAAGATGCTCCTCTCACAAAGGAAAAACAACAAGGATTTTCCCTGCACTGAGTAGCCTCTCGGCTTATGGCACTGTCAAAGAGGAGAAAGATTCAGTTCCATCACACAGAAAAATGATCCCAGAGGCCTATTGGCCCGCCCCTCATCTTGTGGCAGCAGCTTGGCCAAACTTGACTTGGCCCTCTGTGCCTGTGCCTGGGTACTCATCTCTGCTTCTCTGGTATGAGAGATGCTGAATGCTGTGGCTGACAAGGATGACAGGCATCCCTGGTGCCCCAGAGGTTTCTCCAGTGTTGCTCACACCAGTAGGCCAGGGAATCTCCCCTAACTGGACCTGGGTTTCTCATACCAGGGAGTCTTTAACAAAGGTCAGAAATGCGGTCCTAGAAAAATGATGTCCACGCTCCCTTTGTAACAGTGAGCTTTGAATCTATGGCCACTACCCTGAACACCCCCAAGATTTGTAAAGCTATCATGAGAGCCCTACTGTTCATAGGCTGTTTCCTCCAATGGAATGCTGCCTTTTGTGAAGAATGGGCTGTGAGAGGGTAACACAACCTCTCTCAGGGACTGAGATCCTCCCTCCAGAAGCTCTTCAGGGAGCCTGGTACTCTTCTGCTACCATCGAGCAGATGTTGGGATCTGCCCAGTATTTCAACCAGGTCTTTGGTTCCAGTAAGACAGATAAATAGGGAAAACAGATGCATAAACAGATCCAGGCTACGGTGTCCTGGGACCAATACATCCAATATGTGGTTGATGTTTTCCTTTTACTACTCACAATGCCTCGCAGGGTTTCATTTGTGCCTCCAATGATGTCCTGTTGTTGGCAGACATGCCAGTTAATGTTTCAGTAACTTACTGCCTAGTTGCATATGGTATTTGCTCGGAGTTACATGACATTCTCCAATTTGATACAGCAGGAGTACCATCAGTCTGTTAAAATTAACATGTATACCTCTCCTTTCCTCCTATGGTGTGAGAGCCTTATGGTTGCCTATGTGAATACTTGTCCCTCCAACCCTCTGTGTCCCACATCTCATTCCTCACATTTTTGGAACCTAAGGAGATGGCATTCAGCACCAAGTGAGAGAGACCTTTGCTCTCTTGCTGGTGAGGATCAGAGTTGTCTTCTTCCTGGGATCTGCAGGGGACTATGTGTCAGCTTTTATTCAGACTCATCAACTGGCTGAAGACTTCAGGGACAAAGTCAACAAAGGCAGTAACATCAATGACAGAAAGCCTAGAGTTGCTCCAGCGTGCGAGATGAACTCTCTGGCCTGAACAGTGTTACAGAATAGGAGAACCCCAGATCTTGTAACTGCTGAACTTGAGGGGACTTGCATTGTGCTAGGGGAAGAATGCTATTTCTGTATTAACGAGTCAAATGTTGTTGAATCAAGCATAAATGCCCTGAAAAACCTGCACACAAAATTGCTTACCTGGTACCAACAATTGGAGCTAAAGCCCTCCCCTTACCTGATTGTCACCTGTGTTCACCCCCGTGCTTTCTCTGTGCTGAATTAATATGTTTGCTTCCTGCCTTCTCCATTTTGTTCAGTGACAGCTTTCCACCATAGTTGATGTGAAAATGGGCAGGCTTATGGGACAATATGCTGCTGGAGTACACCCAAGATACCTATGACAACACAGATCCTCTTAAAGATAAAAATGGGAGAGATGTGGGTGTTGTGGCCCCTGTGTGGATGGTGAAGGAGGCTTTCAAACCACTCTGATTGTGCAAATGCCTATGTCCACTGGCACACAATGGGACACAAAATAGAGTATCATGGTAAACTTGTGGATCTTCAGAATGGGCCCAGACCTTGGAAGGCTAATCAGGATCACAAAATATCCTGGCATTCATAGAATTTAAAATAATAAAAGCTTGTTTGTCCCTGAGGCCATCTATAGAGTTATGCTGATAGACTGCTCAATTAGCATCCATAAATTTGGGTCTCCTTCTCTGCATAATTTAGAAACGATGATGTACATCTTAAGCATGACATAGAAGAAGGTGGAAATGAAAGGATCTGAGATACAAGGCCATCCTCAGCTGCAAAGTAAACACTAGGCTACTTTGACAATGGATCTAAGGTAGGAGCAGGGGCTTGCTTCTTCATTCCTGAGAACTTTTAGATGCGAAATCCCTGTGGTGATTCTGCTTTATTAAAATTATTTTAAAAATTCTGCTATCTCACTTCCTTTGCTCTTTAATTATAGAGGGATAATCAATAATCAAGGGTCAATCTTTTACCAATGCGTCAATGGGTATATTTCAGCTTCACTTATATCTACATTTAATGTCCCCTCCCTCTCCGTTTCTCTTTTTTAATCCATCCATATCTCTCTACTCTGTCTCTCCCTCTACCTTCCTTTCTTCCCTTCTCCTCTCTTTTCAATCATTATTTTGTGTTTTTTATATTGAATTTATTCACTTTTTAAATGACTTTCACATCCTTTTGTATGAAGCTATTCCCTGTCCCCTGAAGAACTGTGAAGTTGACACGATACACACAAAGAGTAAACCTTATTGTATCTGAAGTCCTTTGCATCTGTTTACTTTTTTTTTCAACATATCTCCATATTCTTGATGTGTATTCATAACTGAGTAGTTTCACATTATGGATTTCTGTTAACAGAAAATGCACAGTGCTGTTTTGGGGTCACCTACAGTATTAAAAAATATTTTATGCATATTCATTCTTTCCTATAGCTGGTAAGATAAACCCCAAGGTAGTAAGTAGCGTGAACGTGTGAACTCACGTTAATCCTGAGGGTGTTGTGCAGGTTTTAGGATTGCAGAATGTAAAGCTGCAGCTAATGTCATAACTCAAAACTTATTCCTAAAACAACGTTTCTATGATACAGACACTTACTTAGCCGACTCATGGGTCATTTCCCCAATAATTTATTTTAAACTAGAGAGCAATAGAGGATAAGGCACAAAACAAGCTAAGAAGTATGATACAGACCAAATGTAGAGGAAGACCTGAAACAGGTGTCATTGTGCTTTCATCTCAGACAGGCAGAACTAGAGATTCCTTGGAAAGATGCAGTGTGCCAGTGAACAGACTGGAAACTTTTACAACACATAAAACAATAACTGCATAGGATACTTTAGCTAGTCAACCTAGCAGAATTCTGACATAGGACAATTCATGGTGATCACACGTGTTTGGAAGGGTAGAGGAGGGAATGTAATCCCAATATGAAATGTACTTAGACATAAAAGGTGGAGGACACTCACTAAAGTTACTCAGTATAATTCTTGTGAGAACTTAATTTCAAAGAGTTATTAATTCTGATGGACACATATTCCAACTTTTTTCATTTTACAACACTATCAGATGGTGTGAAATTTTTACATGTGTTTATGCAAGTTAGGTTGAAGTTATCTATCTGCTTTCATATTTATGACTCCTTTACTTGGTCTCTGTTAAAGTGATTTCTTGAATCTTTTGAAATATTCAATAAGAGCGATCAAGGAACACATCTAAAATTTACCTGTGCTGTTCATATGTACATATCAGGTGTGCTTATACACACATATGCACACAGAGAGAGAATGAAAGAGAGAGAGGGAGAGGGAGAGAGAGAGAGAGGAAGAGAGAGAGAGAGAGAGAGAGAGAGAGAGAGAGAGAGAGAAGAAGAATGAAACCTATGAAATCTGAACAAGGAATTTCTCAAATAGGATAAGGGAAATATTTAAAATCTCGTTAAAGTTAAAACATGGAACAATATGTACTCGGTTAATTTATTCAACATATGTTTAAGATTCTGCAACACAGTCTATCATTAGTATCCAGCAAGCAAAAATACTTTTTCTCCTTTCCTAGCCTAAAAACACACAAGTAAGTTACAGACTATAAATTAATTAAATAAATGGAAACTGAATTATTATCACTATTTATGAATAAGATATGTCAGGATTATTATTATTATTATTTTTTTTTTTTTGGTTTTTTGAGACGGGGTTTCTCTGTATAGCCCTGGCTGTCCTGGAACTCACTCTGTAGACCAGGCTGGCCTTGAACTCAGAAATCTGCCTGCCTCTGCCTCCCAAGTGCTGGGATTAAAGGCATGCGCCACCACTGCCCAGCCAATATATCAGATTTTATTGCTTAGCAATTGTAAGAATATATCAGTTTATAACTGTCTAGACATTTGTTTATTTCATTGATGCTGTTTAAAATTTCATTTTATTTTCTGCCTTTAATTTATTTGTATTAAAATCCTTCTGCTAGTGTAACTTATACAGTGAAGAATGTTTTTATTAAATCTTTATGTACTTGCAGGTGGTTACTTCTGAATATGTATAAGACGGTCTAGCTAGGCAGGTATTATATGTCTAATACCAATATATTAATTTTGAAGCCTTTCTGTGGTTCAGCAGAGTGACCACACAGGGGAGCTCTAACCTAACAAAAAAGTAAGTTCACTTGTTAAACAGAAATTTGTGGGGTGTGTGTGTGTGTATTAATATGTAAATATATACATTTTTACTTTTTTCAAAATAAAACTCAAGCATTAATTTAGTGATTTTAAAATTATTCCAATTAAAATCCAGGAGTCTATTTGCCCAATGATTGTGTGAGTCACATTCAAAATAATATCTAGCAAAAGGAACTTTTTTCTTCCTTGCCAACTAACGAGTGTCATATTCTATATTAGCACGAAATTGGATTTCAATGGCAAGAGATTTTACTTCAAAGCAATTGTGCTTAATGAAAATGACTGCAGATTCAAGTGGCAGTGATCACACACTGCAGTGAAGATGAAAGGCAGACTCTCAAATGCTGTAAAGATGAAAGTATCTCAAAGTGTCTGGCAAATCCGTCACAATGCAGAGCTAATTGCTTTGGTAAGAATTACATTTTTTTTTTACCTCTCTGCCCTTGATGACATTTATCTTTCATTATTTCCTAGCTCTGTAGTATGCTTTACTGAAAATATGATTTATTTTTAGTTGCCTCATTACAAAAATAAATGAAATGTAGAATCATCATTTTATACTTAAATATTCATTTGACATATAGGGAATCATCATTTTATACTTTATTTTGCCATATATTAAAAATATTTCTTTTGTATTTTGAAATTATAAAATATTTACAAATTTCCCCTTTTGTTTTTGCCCCATTAGGTCATACTATATACCCTCTATTGTGTCTCACTCAAATTATAATTATTAGTAATTTTTTTACTTTATTGAATAAATAGTTGTAAATAATTTTAGAATCAAGGTAACTAAACTATTGTTTTTAAATTATATTTTATTGAAAAGAGATAAAGAGATGCATTTCTTAGCAAATACATTCTGATTATGCTTTCCCCTTCCCTATTGCCTCACATTCTTCCCCATCTCCCATCTCATCTGGATCCATACTCTTCCTGAAACATGAGAAAAAAAAAAAACAAGTTTCAAAGAGATAAAGATAAAACATAACAAAATAAAATACAATGAATAAAACAAATACTATCCCATTGACGATGTACAAGAGAAACCAACAAAAGGAAAAGTACAAAGAACAGGCACAGAAATATTCTACCTTAGATTAAGCCCATGAAAAATTCTAACGATTCTCTTCTAATAAACTCAACCCATATCAAAAAGAATCAGCAAACTATTGAACTAGCTTTTAAGGGTTCTGAAACTTTTACTAGAGACATGTACCAAATTCAAAAATATTTATTATGATAAGTGTTCATAAGAAGTGTGATCAATGAAATGTCTGTGGTTTGTGGGTCCTAGATTATCTCTTGTAACAATAGCAGCAAGGCTGAAATTTTTTCTAGGCTGCATGTGGGTAAGCAAGTTTGGGTCCTTCAACTCAAGGGTTAAAGAATCCCACTAAGAAAATCAAAGTCATTCCTCAAAACGTTAGGCTTCATGTTTCAAACAGTAACACCAGGAAAGTATAGCCAGTCAGAAGGTAGAAAATGGATTCTCAAAGAATAAGCTAGGAAGGCCAGAGAGAAGCAATTAAAGAATAAAAAGCAATCAACCATAATGAAAAGTGGGATCAATTTCTAACATTGGTATAACCATAGTTTTCCACAAAAAAATAAACAGTTCATTCAAAGAAAAGCTACTGTACTTAGAAAATTACTGAGGGGTACTTACTTGACAGATACCATTTTAAAAACTAATGTACAATTAATCATTTTACTGAATAAACCAAGACACATATAGGACTGTATGGTACGATGTCTTAGTAAAGACTAAATATTACAGAGAATAGTTTAATTTTGAACAATGAGAATTTTGTATTTGAATAATAGTAGTTGAAGTAGATTAAAATGAGAAGAGACAGTGAACCCTGTGATCAAGATTATACCCGAGTAGGACAGACAATAGAATGAGAAAAATAAATCAGATCCTAGCAGAAATGAAAAGCCTTAATCATTCCATCAGGTGTTTAATGAAAGAACATAGAGAAGAGAATCTCAGAAAACAAAAAAAAAAATCATATATTGCTGAAAATCTCTTGCATGTAATCAGTTGGAAAAAAACAATAATCATCTGTTAAGTATAATGAACAATAGATCAAATACAGTCACAGAGCTTCACATTTAGATCTCATTAAACATTCAAATGTGCAAAGGCAAAGACAGATAGAATACCTATAATGAAACACAGGACAGAATGATTTGTCATATAGGGAAAAGTAAGGTTCAGCCTTGAATTCTCATTAAAATATGAAGACATGAAGATGCGGATATTATATGATTAAAACTGTTGAAATAAATAAATAAATAAATAAATAAATAAATAAATATTGTCAACCAGTATTCCTACTCCACAAAACTCGTGTATATAGAAGCATTGTTATTTCCAGACATGTGACTATTGAGAAAATTTCCTTGTCAATTAAACCTATAAAAATATGAAAAGCAGTTCTAATACTAAAGCATCAAACAATTAAAAAAAATAGTGTGTATATGTACAATATTCATTCCTTTTCAACAAAACTGATCAAAATATCTGACTCGAACAACTTAAAAGATCAAATGTTTATTCTAATTTTATTTCTATAGGATTCAGTTCTTATTTTTTTGATTATTTATTTGTCCTTGAGGTGAGGTAAAACACCATGGTGTTTGGAAAACAAAAAAACAAAGCAATAATCAGGGTACTGGAGACACAACTGTGAAAGGGAACTTCTTCTCCCAAGTGTCACTATAAGCAGAGGATCAAACATTCAAAGCATGTTTCATTTCATGCTCAAACAATACAATCACATCTGTTACTTTCAAAAGTTCATATCCATCTGTATTATAATGAAATGAATTTATTACTCTAAGACTGTTTATGCATAAGCATTTTTCTTTGCTCAAATATGACCTTGAAAATTCTTCTTAGATCTA
Source organism: Arvicanthis niloticus (assembly GCF_011762505.2). Classification (NCBI taxonomy): domain Eukaryota; kingdom Metazoa; phylum Chordata; class Mammalia; order Rodentia; family Muridae; genus Arvicanthis; species Arvicanthis niloticus. The sequence continues at coordinate 13,490,155 of NC_047660.1, read as the reverse complement.
AGTCAAACTTTAACTTCAAGTATATATATATGAATGATATATACAATGAAGATATCTTCAATGTGAGTAAATGTGGGAACTGGGTATCATCAACTTTATCATCATCAACAAATACACCTAAATTACCAAAAGTCATCTTGTACTTCATTGAAAAGACTGTAGAGTACATGATATGAACTCAAAGAATCTTGGGTGCCTTCCTGTTACATATGTGATCAATTACGATCCCCCTTTCCCATGAAAGGGGAAAGGGGGTTTCATTGCCTGTAGCTTTTCTGTACAAATCTTGGTGTCTTCACTGCATTTAAGCTTTTTAAGAACAAAACCTCAGGTGACAACACATGTTGACGAGGTTGTGGAGAAAGAGGAACACTTCTTAATTGTTGGTGAAATCACAAACTGGTATACCCACTCTGGAAATCATTCTGGATATTCTTCAGAAAATTGGAAATAGATGTACCTGAAGACCCAGAAATACGACTCTTGGTAATATACCCAGAAGAAGCCCCAGCATGCCAAAGGGGCACGTGTTCCACTATGTTCATAGTGGCCTTGTTTGTGATTGCCAGAAGCTGGAAACAACCCAGATGTCCCACAACAGAAGAATGGATACAGAAAATTGCGTTCATTGACACAATGGAATACTATTCAGCTATTAAGAACGAGGACATCTGAGATTTGCATTTAAATGGATGGAACTAGAAAATATCATCCTGAGTGAGGTAACTCAGACCCAAAATGACATGCATGGCATGTAATCACTAATGATTAGATATTAGCAAAAAAAAAAAAAAAAAAAAAAAAAAAACAAACAAACAAACAAACAAAAAAACAAAACCAGAATACCCAAGATACAGGCCACAGAACTCAAAAAGGTCAACAAGCTGAAGGGCCCAAGTGAGGGCACCTCAGTCCCATCTGGGAGGGAGAAAAAAAATCAATCATAAGTAGGGAGGGAAGGTAAATGGGGGTCAGGGGAGAGAGGTGAACCTAATCTGGTATTGGGTGAGGGACAAAGAACTGAGGCTCTGACGGCCAGCAGAAAGAATGGAAACAGGCAACCTTAGAAAGCAGGAGGTTGGAGGACCCTCCAGAATGTATCAGAGACTTGGGAGAAGAGAGACTCTCAGGACTCAAAGGGAGGGACCTTAGATGAAATGTCCAACAGTAGGGAGAGGGAACTTATAGAACCCACCTTCAGCAAGAAGACAGGGCATCAAATGATGGAAAAGGTTGCCATCCCACAGCCAAAACTCTGACCCATAATTGTTTCTGTCTGAAAGAACTGCAGGGATGGAAATGGAGAGCAGCCTGAGGAAAAGAAGGTCCAGCAAGAGGACCAAAGTGGGATCCAGCTCAAAAGGAAGTCCCAAGGCCTGACACTATTACTGAGGCTATGGAGCCCTCACAAAAAGGGACCTGTCATGACTGCCCTCTAGATGACCCAACAAGCAGCTGAAAGAGTCAGATGCAGATATTTGTACCCAACCAATGGACAGAAGCTGCTGACCCCTGTAGTTGAATTAAGGAAAAACTGAAAGAGCTGAGGAGGAGAGTGACCCTGTAGGAGGACCAGCAGTCTCAATTAATTTGAACCCCCAAGATCTCTCAGAAACTGGACCACCTAAAAGGCAGCATACACAAGCTGATATGAGGCCCCCAACACATATACAGCAGAGGACTTCTGGGTCTGTGTTCAATCAGAGATAATGCACCTAACCCTCAAGAGATGAGAGCACACAGGGAGTTTAGAGGACAAGTGGGTTGGAGGTGGGGGATGGGGATATCCTTGTGGACACAGAGGGGTGAGGAGGAGTTATGGGGTGTGGAATAGTTGGAGGGTGGGCAGGGTGGGGAATAATATCTGGAGTATAAAAAAATAAATTTAAAAAAAATAAGAAAATATTAAACAGAAACAAACATTCTTACTTTTTTAATTTTATAGAGATCAATAGTTATCTTATAAAATTGACTAGTTATCTTGTATTTTATGTGAGTGTGTTGGACCGCATATATGAAAAAAATCAGTAAGAACAAGCCCATGAAAAAGATAGTCATATTCATATATTATTTCCAAAATGCAGTTGGAATTTACACAAAACTATAAAACTAAACATTATTACATCAGGACAAAAACAGTGCAGTACCTTTCATAATAGGCTCTAATGTGTTTTTTCGGATTGCTACCTCACTGTGACTTCTGTTACATTGTAAGTGTGCTTAGCAGTGGCAGAATTTTTTAAGGCTTTACAGGATTATCATGTGTCCTTGATGCAAACCCCTAACATGCTTTTCACACATAAATGTGATACCTATTTTTGTGCTTGTTTCTGAACTCTCATTCACCTCCCAGTTCATTTTCAGTGCTTTAGCCTATTAGAAACATAGGACCAATAGCTTGACATATTGATTCTTCTGTTTGTAATAATGGAACTTTGAGTTTTGGAATTTTTCTAAGTTGACTCAATGAAGAAAATTAAGAGACAATTTTAATATAAATATATTTGAAAGCCTCATTTAATTTTTAAAAGCAACAGAATAAAATAAGGCTAAATAAAATTAATAATAAATATTCTAACATTAAAATTGCAGTTTACTGTAGCACATACTTATGTACACCATTTATGTTACATTTTATCAGTATAAAACTTCATAGAATAATAAATTTTAATATTTAAATTACTTACGATAAACTACTTGTTTCATGAATAGAAAGTCTACTTTTATAATTTATATTTTGAAAGTTTGTGTTTTTCCATACCTGTTCATATTATACAGATACTTTCACATAATATGTGTGAAACATGAAATTTCTAGTCAGAATTTTATACAATCTTGAAAAAACCATATGTGCTTAGTATAATTAACCTTGAAACATGAAAATCGTGAAGCACACATCTAATACTGCTAAGTGAATTATTATTTTCACATAGAAATATAGCAAAATTTTAAAATGTATAAAAAATTACTTCTTTAATTTTAATTAGTTGCACATAAACCAGCAACAAAAGACATAATGCATGCCAATGAATATCTATAATCTGAAAATTCATGACTTGGGAGAAGAAGGATCAAGAGTTAAAAGTCATCATTGGGTGAACGATGAGCTCAAAGGTGTTCTGTGATATATAAGATGCCCTGGTTTGAACAAAGTAAATAAATGTGAACAGCACACATGAAAATGAAATTTGAGTTTTGGAATTATCAAACTTTTAGTAAGAACACTTCTCACAGTAAGAAATATCAATTTTAGGTAACCTTCAATTATTAAAGCACTTAGGTTGGAATATATTATCAGTCTTATGTAAACAGTTTGGCTACATTGAACTGACAATTAGAAAAAGAATATCTATCAACACTGTTTATAAAGAGTGATGAATTAAATTGTACATAAAACTCTTAGTACCTTCAGGAATGAATAACTGCTAAAAGGACGGCCAGTTAGGATCCATAGCTTAACAACTCTAGTAGGCTGGTTATCTGTGTGTGGGTTTATAGTTCCAATGAGAAAAAAAAGATGTTTTATAATTAACTTTTATATTTTAAAACCATAATAGTGTTGGTTAAAGTATTGTTAATTGCTAATTTGGAAAATAAAACTCCCTCAAATGTGAATTTCTAAATTCAAGAGAATGATGAGCTATTTAAGAAGTAACTTAATCTTAATTTAGACAACTATAATGCTAATGAAAACTTATATATAAGAAACATACTTTTAAAATATTTCTATATTACCCTCACTAAAATTGAAATGGTCTTCCTGAGAAATAGACATATTTTTCCTGAGTCTGTGTCAGGCATCTGCACTCAGGGTTAAGCTTACTCTGTTCTACTCTTCTTCATGAAATTAAAGAAGTTTTTAAAGAATGGTTGTGTAGGTACCACAAGCCCTGTTCTCATGTGAGAATATTGAACACTGGCCCTTCTAACATACATAATGCATCAAGGAAACATTTTACCTATACCATTCTGTGAGTCATGGACTCCTACTCTCACAATGACAGAAAATCACTGGAAAAAAAATGCTTACCATCCTGCAATAACATCACAGAATGCATTTACTGTGGACCTATACATTCATTATCTTATAACCTACAGATATAACGCAGAGATGAATTGAGGCTGCAACAGTCCTTAGGCTAACTCATTGGCTCACTTTCCAATTGATGTGGCATCTGTTATATCAGAACAGGACAAAAATGGGATTTTCTCTCTGTTATTCAAACTTCAAGTGGTATTTCTGAAAGTCCTTTGTAAGACCACATTTGAAACATAATGTTTTATTCAGTCATAATGGGGGAATTCAAATGTATGTTTAAAAACTAATCACTAATTTAGTATAAAATGTTAGTTACATGCTGATTTTTGACTATATTTATTATGCATTCTAAGTAATATTTTCTGAATATGATGCCAAAGTTCAGTGACAATGTTACAATAATAACTATAAAAGAATAGTTTGTCTTAAATGGAATGGCCAGGACCCAGTTCCTACATGGGGCCGAGGATTGATATGCATGTTTGATGCCACAGAAGGCACAGCTAAATGGCCACCAAAAAGATTAATGAACTAAATAGATACCCCCACAAACCAGGCCCAATTATAAATAAGATGAATAACAATTGATATCCAGGGAAGAGAAATTTCCCTGAGAATTCCCTTCTTTTTTCCTTTCCAGATAAAAAATTAATCACTGGTGATGTCTGCTGTTAGGAGTTCTAATCCTGATGCTGGCTTCTGGACTTATACTACTCAGACCTCCAATGGGCCTTTGACAAGGACACCAAACAGATATAGACTGACATCACTAATCTGAAGAAATCCCTCCTTTTGCTGTCTGATGCAATCCCCCCAAATTGCAAAGGACTTTATTGGACTTGATTTTCTCTTTTACAATAGAAAAGATTGTGTACAGCTCTAGACTGTGTACAGCCCTTAAAGAAGAATGCTTCTTTTACATAGACAAAACAGGGATGATTAAAGAGAGCATGAAAAAGGCCAGAGGAGGTCTTGAGAAAAGACAGAGAGAGAAAGAGAAAAATAAGAGCTTGTACAAGAATTGGTCTTCAACCTCTCCATGATTGTTAACCTTACTTCTTTCCATCTTGGGACCATTAATTAGGTTATTTTTCCTTATTTCCTTTGGTCCCTGGGCCTTAAATAGGCTGGCTAACTTTGTGAAACAACAGATATATAATCTGATAGCAAAATATCTTCAGATACATTATCATAAGTTACCTATGGAGGACCACAAGACTCTAGATGAGGATGTTACTCTATCCAAGGTGCTCCCAAGTCCCATCTCCATTAAACCTAAAAGAGGGGACTTTTGCCCCTAGACCAAGCATTGAGGGGCCACCCACAACCCCCTCTGTCTGGCGATCTGAATTCTTGCTTAGGCTGCGAGGCTAAGCACTGCAAGGGAATATAAATAAAATTTAAAAATATGTTTCTGGGTTCCCTGAGGGACAAGCCTGACTGCATAGGGGTTGATGTCAAAAGTATCCCCTCTCTAGGAAAAAGATATCGGGATGGGTATGGCCCTCATGCCTCACTGGACAACGACAGGCGGACTGGAGCTATTGCAAGGTCCCCTTTAATTACTGGAGGTCAGGCCTCTATCCCTGCCTTGGCAAGATTAGAATCGCCACAGCCCTTCTATAATTGGAGAAGGGAGGAGATGTCAGGGGCAGCCCTGCTTATACACTGAAGGTCTAAAATCAGCCATAAGCCTAAAATCAGCCTCCAGGCATACTCGGGGCATCAAGTCTCTAAAGGATTAAGCATTTCCTCTCCCACTGAGGCTAGACAAGACAGTCCTCTCTTCCTTATGTTCCAGTGGCCATGGACCAGCCCATGTAAGCTCTTTGGCTGGTGCCTTAGTCTCTGGGAGCTTCCTAGAGATCCATGTTAGTTAGTTAACACTGTTATTCTTCCTATGGGGTTGCCATCCCATTCAGCTCATTCAGTCCTTTCCCTCACTTTATCATAGATGTCCCTGGATTCAGTCTAATGGTTACCTGTAAGTATCAGTCTCAGTCAGCTGATGTTTTTTTTTTCTTTAAAACTTTTAAGATCTGTCTTTTTCATCTCTCTCTCTCTCTCTCTCTCCCTCTCTCTCTCTCTCTCTCTCTCTCTCTCTCTCTCTCTCTCTCTCTCTCTCTCTCTCCAAGATAGCATCTTTCTGTGCTGCCCTATCTGGCTTGGAACTCCCTATGCTGATAGGCTAACCTTAAACTCCCAGAGGATTCTTCTGCTTTGTTGCCTGGTGCATAGGTTACAGGCCTGCACCACATAGGCAGTAGCTGTGATAAATCAGTGCTTATCTCCTTTATGTTCTCTGTTGTTCTGAATTAGTTGAGCTGTGCCTGGATGACATGAATCAATATAATTGGCTTTGTTAAGCGTAAGGTGTCTGATCTCAGGTGTTAGGTCTTTCCGCTTGTCTCCCTATGTAAAGTGAAGTCAGGGCAGCAATTGCAGCTGCTATATACTTATTCACTCCATTTGATAACAGTTCATGACACTTTTGCACAGATTAGGTTTTTAATTATTTATTTATGTTCCAGTCATTGCTTCCCTTCTGGTCTCTTTCCCCATCCTATTCCTCCTTCCCCTTGCCTCTGTGAGGATGTTCTCCAAGCCCCACCAGGCATGCCAATTCCCCTGGGATTCAAGTATCTCAGGAATTAGGCAGTGCTCTGCTATATTTGTGTCAGGAGCCTCAGACCAGCCCATGTATGCTGTCTTGTTGGTGGCTCAGTCTCTGGGAACTTGCAGGGGTCTGGGTTGCTTGAGACTGCTAGTCTTCGTTTGGGGCCACCCTTCCTTTCAACTTCTCCAACCTTTCTGTTAATTTAACCACAGTGGTCCCAGACTTCAGTCCATTGGTGGGGTATAAGTATCTAGATCTGTCTCAATCAGCTGCTTGTTGGGCCTCTCAGAAGACAGCCATTCTAGGCTCCTGTCTGTAAGCACATCATAGCATCAGAAATAGCATCAGGACTTGGTGCCCTCACTCCACCCCCATGAGATGGATTCCCAGTTGGGCTAGTTACAGGACTGCCTTTCCTTTCATCTTTTCTCCATTTTTGTCCCTACTGTTCTTTTTGACAAGGCCATTTCTAGGTCAGAAATTTTGACTGGGTTAGCAATCCTGTCCCTCCAGTTGAGATCTTGTCTATCTACTAGAGATAAATTCTTCGAGTTCCCTCTCCTCACTGCTGAGAATTTTGGCTAAGTTCACCCCCATTGAGTCGTGAGAGTCTCTAATCTCACAAGTCTCTGTTACTTTCTAGATCCTTCCCCACCTCCCACCTCCAGAGGTTGCATATTCCCATTCATTCTCCTAGCCCTGTGGGCTGCTCTCCTGTTTCTCTCTACACCCATAATTGATCCTTTTCACTCTTTCCCCTCCCTCTCCTTTCTCCACCCAGATCACTCTCTCCCTCTGCCACCTTACAGCTCTTGAGAGACTATTTTACTCCCTCAGGCAATGAAATCTTCACACCTCTTATGTTTCTCTGTATGTTCCCTTAGATGTCAAAAAAGAATTAAAATTTGACAGGACAATTTGTCTCATACAATAATCTTTTGTACTTCATATGACTTTGTCATTGTATCATATAAATTATAACTATATTGGATTGCCTTTATCTTCTGTTTCTGATAAAGCTATAAAATATCTGATTACTCTAAATAAAATTGTTTCAGCCTCAGTTGTGGTCTGGCTTCTCCAACTAGCCTTCTTTAATTTCTCACTGCCATATTAGGTGACCTCGGGCTGTTAAGTAGACTTGGGCGTTTACAAGATGAAATATTCTATATTATTTTGTTCATTTTCTCACACTCATGTTGATGTTTTCCTCTGATATCATAAGTTTTCAATGAGAACTTTAATTTCTTGACAATCTCAGTGATACATAAGAAAATTTCTGATTTTGTATGCATAATTCTATTTTAAATTGCTTGACATTCTGAATGCACACTACAGTCTCAAAAATGGAAGTTAGTGTTTGTAAGTAATCCTGAACACAAGCTGTCCATTCCATTTTTTGGTTTTGTTTGTTTGATACAGGGAATCACTAAGTAGAAGCGACTGTCCTAGAATTCGTGATAGCTCTGTGTTCTGGACTCATGTCTTTGTCAGACATTTAGATCCTAGTTTCAATATTCACAAAATGCAGACCAGAGCAGAAATTCCAGAACTCCTTTTCCAAAAAAAATTCAGACCAGTTAAGCTCTCCTTTCCTCTCCAGATTCAAGCCTGCACTCAGTGAGATGAATTGAGACTCAAGTACTCTCTAATAGCTTGGTTTACATCTTACCACTCATTTAAATTTATCTCACTCTAAATATTTTGTAAGATTCTATCGTTTACTTGGAACCTGGGAGAAGTCATCAGTCTTTATTTACCAACCATGTCTTGTTCTACCAACAATTTTAGATTTAAGAATATTGAAAACTAAATCAAGATGTTTGCCTCTGTCAAGTGATGTTAAGAATGAAATCATAGCCTATGAATTTACAGCACACATGAATGATGGACTACTATGTTTGTCATTACTTGCAATTGTTCCTCTAAGTAACAGAAACAGGAGGCCGTGTGAACTGATAAAAATTGTCTTTCATTCAGCAGGGAATTTTGTCTTTGAGTTATCAATTACTTAAAAGTAATTGATTATTAAAGCTTGGTTATGTTCTTCATCAAAACATCAGTTATAGCTTCTTGATCAACTAGTTAAGAATTTTCTATGTTCTCTCTAAATCTCTGTCTTATGCACTATGGTTGTGTTTTCTTCCAGAACCTCATATTTATTTATTCATTTATTTATTTACTAAATTATTTGTGTTTTATGGGGTAAAGTTAATGTTTATTACATTGGACCTAGTTCTTGTATTTGAGAGTTATTAGCAATAAATAATCATGATACTAAAAGAAACTGGACATGTAAATTAACTGGTTATATATCACTTAAACATGATCAATAAAGAAGTCATCTCCTATTGATTATCAAACAGATAAGATTTAGAAAGAACATCAGTACATGCAGTCATTTGTAGGCTTTGACTAGAAGAGGTATGTATATTTTACTCTTTGTTTAGACTAGAGTAAGGAGGATACTAGTACAGTTGTACTTTGTTATTTATCTTCAAGCTCTCTTTACAAATCTAGCAAATCATTTTAGGTATTCTCTTTCCATGGAAGGAAGTAAAATAAAGATCAAGGACTCTGCTAACATATGTCTAACACAGAGAACAAAAAGTAGTTTGGTGGCTATGTCTACTTTCTGAGAGAAAATAGTCTGTAACTTGCAAAATTTCTGTAGAGAAACATGATTAGAATGTGCCAGAATTCATACAAACATGATGCAGTATGGGAAAATGTCAAATTCAATAAAAGATGGTGAAAAATGTGACATATGCACTATTCAAACACAGAAGCATCAGCCATGGTCCAGATCCATTGCAAAAGGACTACTTATGACAGGATGGTTCCAAACAGAAGGGAGAGGAAAAACATTCCTGCTGTACAGAAGAGTAATTGTTTGAATAAATAAATAATACCCTTGTGTATCAAGTCTCTACAGAAATAAGTGCATCCTCTCCCAATGAGGACAAACAAGGTAGTCCTCTGCTAAATATGTGCTAGGGGCTATGTACCAGGCCATGTATTCTCTTTGTTTGATGGCTTAGTCTCTGGGAACTCTGAGGGATTGAGGTAAGTTGATACTGTTGTTCTTACGATGGGGTTCTTAGGATGGGGTGGCCATAACTTTCAGCTCCTTCAATCCTTCCCCTAACAGAGGTTGTCCAACCCTACTTCAATGGTTGACTATAAGTAGCTACATCTGTTTCAGTCAGATGCTGGTAGAGTCTCTCAGCAGACAACCATGCTGAGTTCCTGTCTGCATGCGACATAGATTCAGAAATAGTGTCAGGGTTGTTGGCTATGCATGGAATGGATTCCAAGTTGGACCATCATGAGACAGTCTTTCCTTAAGTCTCTGCTTCATTTTTGTCCCCATATTTTCTTTAGACAGGAAAATTTCTGGGTCAAAAATTTTGAAGGTAGGTCAATGGCTCCATCCCTCCACTGGGGCCCTGTTTGTATACTGTAGGTATTCTCTTTAGGTTCTATTCTTCCACTGTTGTGCATTTCAGCTAAGCTCATCCTCATTGAGTCTTGGGGGGTTCTTACGTTCCAGGTTTCTGGAACTTTCTAGAGATTACCCCTGCCTCCCATCTCTTGCAGATGCACATTTCCATTCATTCTCCCAGCCCTCTGGGCTTTTCTACTGTTTCTCCCCATATCTGATCCTGCTCCCTTCCTTCCTCGCCCTTCACACTCCTTCCCTCTACCTCAAATGATTATTTTGCTTCCCCTTTTAAGTGGTATTGAAGCATCCCCATTTGGGCTTTCCTTCTTGTTATACTTCATACCAACTGTGAGTTATATTATGGATATCAGGTACATTTTTGGCTAATATCCACTTAGTGAGTACATACCATGCATGTCCTTTTTAGTTCCCTCAGGACAATATTTTTTAGTTCGATTCATTTGCTTGCAAAGCCCATAATGTCCTTGGTTATGTATGTATGTATGTATGTATGTATGTATGTATGTATTTATTTAAAGTGTTGGCCTCCTTCTTGGTTTGCCCTCTGCAAACACCCCATCCCATCATCACTCTCCTCTGCCTCACTTGTTTTTAATAGCTGAATAGTATTCCATCCTGTAAATGATCCACATTTTCTGTATTCATTTCTCAGGTAAGGGACATCTGGGTTGTTTTCAGCCTCTGATTATTATGAATAAGGCTGCTTTGAACACAGAACATGTGCCCCTGTGACATGGTGGGGTATCATTTGGGTATATATGTCCAGGGGTGGTATAGCTGGGTCTTTTAGGTAAAACCACTTTCAATTTTTTGAGAAACTATCAGACTGATTTTCTGAGTGGCTATATCAGCTTGCAATTCCAACAGTAATGAAGGAGTGTGCCTCTTTCACCACATCTCCGCCAATATTTGCTGTCATCTGCATTTTTGATCTTAGCCATTCTCATTGGGTGTAAGATGGAATCACATGGTGATTTTGATTTACATGTCCCTGATGACTACGGATGTTGAATATTTCCCATTTTCTCTTCTATTAGATTCAACATATCTGATTTTATGTTGAGGTTCTTGATCCACTTTGATTTGAAATTTGTATAAGGAGATAAATGTGTATCTATTTGCATTCTTCTGCATGCAGAAATCCAATTAGACCAGCACCATTTGTTGAAGCTATCTTTTGATCCATTGTATGGTTTTGACTTCTTTGTCAAAGGTCAAATGTCCATAGGTGTGTGATTTATTTCTGGGTCTTTGATTCTAATTCATTGATTGACCAAGAGAACTTCAGACTAACTTGCTTATAAATATCAATACAAATATACTCTATAAAATTCTCAAAAACTGAATCCAAGAACACATCAAAACCATTATTTAACAATATCAAATAGGCTTCATCCTAAGGATGCAAGTCATTGCCTTATCTGATTGAACCAAGCTACAAAAAAATTATTAGTCCTAGAACACTATAGTATAGCTGTGATATTTGGAATGCAGATATAATGACAAAATTTATCATGGTGATTTTTAGAGCAATATAACACACACAGGCATATATATATATATATATATATATATATATATATATATATTATAATATAATATATATTCTCCAAATAACTCATTCATAAAGTCAAGCATTACAGTATGCATATTGTGAAGCTTCAATGGAAGACTAGAACACACATACAATGATTAGTATTTCTTCAGCTCATATATGGACTGAAGGAGAAATAGCTTGACATGAAATGTGCAATGACTAGTAAGGAGTTCTAAATATAACTTTTATTTACCAGATGAATTGTGATCTCTAGGTCTTTCTGAACTCTTCCTAGCTCGTTCAACTTAGCTGTTGTTGCTCAAACATCTATCCGTGTTGAATGATTCAATCTGGCTTCTCTCCTTTTTACTGAACTGCTCTGTTTGGCCTCAAGATAACTCTAGGGATCTTTTCTAGTCTTCTGGTTCTTCTTATTCATTGAATTCAACTGTCTCTGTTGACCTGCACTGCATAAATAATCAAATCTAACTCCTCTGCACTCACTGTACTGACTCCCAACTGACTGACTCCCCATCCCGGAACTACTCTCAAATAGCTTCTCTTGCCTGCCTTATGCTATCGCTGACTCATTTTGCTAAATCTTTCTCTGATTCATCACTTTGTATGATCCTCAGTTAGATGTCCCTTTCAAATGTGGGTGCTTCCTTTTATAAACTAAATTTACCATAAACACGCATAATAAGAAAAACTTTGTCTTTCGGTTAGAGGGACTAAATGTGTATATCTTGTTAGCATTCTAGCTAGCTCACACTAACCTACATCATGGAATGTTATCTCTTGCGAGAGCATCCATTTGCTGGATTAATATTCCTCTACAAGGAGGAAATCATGTATGACAACATAAAACTGGACAAATATCACAGAAGTATACACACAGTAAAATATTGACCATATCAGGAATGCTTTCCACATTGAAGATGATACTAAGTATTTAAGTTAATAAGAATATCCAAGGTAAATAATAATAACATATATGTAAATTTTATATACTAAAGACAATAAGGTTAATTGTATATAATCATTGCTTTCTTCAGTATATTGAGTGTCACATAGTACATAAGGTCTTAAATGTGTGGAATTCACACACATACACACACTCATATACACACAAATATATATACATAATACAAAATAACTTTAAATAATAGTTTAACTAACTTCTTTCTTTAAAACTGACAATAAGGAGGACAACTATTAAAATTTCAGTATCTGCAAGAATAGCACAACTATCTTATTTTCATCATGGTTAAGCTTTAATAGAAAATATCCAATATTAGCATGTTAATAAATATAAAAGAATTTGAATTAGCAAATAATTCTATGTATTTTCCAATGAAAAAATCACTACAAGCACTAAATATGAATATTTGCCTCTTGAGACCTGAGTTCATGAAACACTGAATGGGTGACCTATGTTGAAAAAAATGAAAGAAAAAATCATAGATTCAATATCTACTAATCAGGTGTGTAAACCGTCATTATTAGGTTTAAGTATGAGGCCAAAAGACAGTGCTAGATACTTTACAGTCAGGTTAAGTTTTATGTAAAAACTGCACTACAGAGCTTTGCTTGCTATATCTAAACTGCCATGTTGTTAATGAATGAAGGAATTAACAGAATGTCTTAGAAAACCTGCTGCCATTCAGACAGTGTTCGCAAAATACAAATGCTGTAGTGACTTGGAAGATTGTAATTGAAACAATTATTAGAAGGAATATTTTTATGTACTTCCTAATTAAAGGAACAATAGCTTAAAAAGTTGTAAAATATAAAAATTTTGAATAAATTAAAAAAAATCAAAAGAAGAAAAATCTACCCCAGTTTTCTGATTTACTTTTTATTTAATTTAAAAATCAGATGATATTGATCTATTTAGGGGTAGTAACAAACCAAAGACAAAATGAGGAGAAGAATTTTACGCTAAAATGCTATGTTTACTAGAGGAGAGAATAATTACAAGGAATGGCAATTTGACCAAAATGACTCCTCATTAACTTTGTGTTCGTAGAAACATCTTGACTTCATTGGTCTCTGTTCTACCTTCAATGCAATCACAGTAAACGGTAAATATTGATAACACTTTTTGTGTTCTCTTATTAAACCTAGTATTTTAATTATGATAAGACACTAAATATATGAAAATAAAATACCAAGGAAGTAATGAGGTGATTTATTTTTTTGTATTTTCTGAAGCATTTTAATAAATATTTTTATAAAGTGAATTACACAGTTTGCTTCCTAATAACCAAAAGCTCAGATTAAAGAAAGGTGGTTAGCAAAAGAAAGCAAAAGTCTCCCAGATCCCTTTAGTTATGGTTTTTATATAAATACTCAAAAGCACTTGAATGAGATAAAATATATATATGTATATATATATATATATATATATATATATATATATATATAATAAATCAGAAGAGAAGTTTCTGTTATTGTATAAAGAATACAAATTTAAAGTAATATTTACCAAAATCATAATATAATTCACATGAAATTTAATTGAGATCATATATGGAGAAAATATGCTTTATTTATGTTTATACTCATTGTCTTTCCAGAATTAAAGACTCCATGTTTGCTTTCACTCCTCTGTCATAACACAAACTCAAAGAAATAAAATTAACGTCAGACCTGTTGGCACAGGCCTGTGATGCCAGCTACTCACGTAAGTCCAGGCACAAGTTCAAGGACAGACCTTATCTCAAAGAAAATGAGGGCTATGGGTAGGGCTTAACAGCACAGACCTTCTATAACTTCCCAGCCAACTGCACACACATCTATAGAAGAGTAACCTTGAGCCTGGTGAGAGGACACACACCTGTAATCCTGGCATTCAGGAGGAAGGCTGAGTGTGAAGAAGACTGTGATTCTCAGGTCAGCCACAGCTGTATAGTAAGACATTGTCTCAGAGAACCTAAGCCCAAACAAAATAAAACAAAAACCTTGATTCACGAAACTCTTGGCTCTTAAGGTCAGTAGCTTTGCTTGTTTTCCTGATGAATTGCATACTGGAATAATTGTCGCTTCAGATGACATTGCTTCAAACCATTTCCTCAGCAAGGTTATGTAATTCCTCTCATTTACAGAAAAAGAAAGCATTCCTTTAAAGGATAAGGGGGTAGGGACAAGAGATCTTGCTTGAACATTTACCTAGAGTGCCCACTACTCCGGGATAAAATTTAAGTTTTATTTGGCTAGTCACTCACACAAAACTATTTTCAGAGGGAATTGAAGGTATAAAATTCCTAAGTCTCTCTTCCATATTTTTAAAGATTTATTTTATTTTCAGTTATGTGTATTGCAGAGGGTGCATGTGAGCACATGTACCCATGGAAGTCACTGGTGTTTTACCCCCAGAGCTGAAGTTAGAGGCAGTTGTGAGCCACCTGATGTGGGTGCTGGGAACCAACCTTCAGATTGCTGGAAGAGTAATATGAACTCTTAACCACTTAGCCATCTCTCCAGCCCCTCTTTCCATATTTGAAGCAAAATCTTTGAAATAGAGTTTCTCCATTTTCACTTGTGGCCAGGCATAACTACCCTTGTGTCAGCTTGTCTGCTACATGTCCCAAATAATCAAAATGACTCATTTTACGTTCCTCATAATTGGTGCCATTATCTGATAATTCCCCTTTACTAAAATTTCAAAGATCTTTCCTGAAGCTTTTAAAGACTGTTGCCAAAATGCAAAACTATTCCCATGATCTTACTATACAGCCTGCTATGTTCCTTGGCAAGTTTCTTCATGTCTTCCAGAATCTCCCATTTTAACATTGTACCTAAGCATGACTGAACACTCATGTGACCTTGGTTGTTACAGATTGAGTAGAAAGTATTTCTCCAAAATATTCATATATTTACAGATTAATTTCCAGCTAAGTACTACTTAGGAAAGTTCTGGAAGCTTTAGAGGTGTGGCATACTTGAATGTCATAAGCCACATGTGTGTGTTTGGTGTTAACTTCAGGTATTTAGTCCTAGTTTTTTTTTTAATGGGGAATTATATTTACATTTCAGATTTTATCCCCTTACCCCATTCCCCCCACCACCCAGGAACCTCCTATCCCATCCTCACTCCTCCTGATCCTATGAGGATGTGCCCCCATCTACCCCCACACTCCCACCTCCCCACTCTCAAATTCACCCCCACACACTTGGTGTTCAGCCTTCATGGGACCAAGGATCTCCTCTCCCACCTATAAAAAACAAGGCAATCCTCTTTTACATATAGAGATGGAGTCATGGGTCTCTCGATATGTGCTCCCAGGCTGGTGGTTTAGACACTGGGGAGCTCTGGTTGGTTCATATTATTGCTCTCCTCATGGTGCTACCAACCCTTTCAGCTCCTTCATTCTTCTCTCTAACTTTTCCATTGGGAAACCCTTGACCAGATCAGTAGTTATCTGTGAGGATCTGCCTCTGATATGTCAGATTCTGACAGAACTCTAAGGAGACAGCTATATCAGGCTCTTGTTGGCATACACTTCCTGACATCTACATCAGTGTCTACCATTGGTGACTGCACATGGGATGGATACCAAGGTGGAATGGTCTTCAGATGATCCCTTCTTCAGTTTCTGTCCCACACTTTGTCTCATATTTGAGCCCTTGAGTATTTTGTTATTCCTTTTAAGTAGGACAGAGGAATCCACACTTGGTCTTCCTTCTTTAAGGGCTTCATATTGGTCTGTTAGTTGAATCTTGGCTATTTCAAGCTTTTGGGCTAATATCCCATTATCAGTGAGTAAATACCATGTGTGTTCTTTTGTGATTAAGTTATCTCACTCAGGATGATATTTTCTAGTTCCATTTATTTACCTAAGAATTTCTCAAATTCATTATTATTAATAGCTCCATTGTGTAAATGTACCACATATTTTGTATCCATTCCTCTGTTGAAGGACATCTGGGTTCTTTCCAGTTTCTGGCTATTATAAATAAGGCTGCTATAAACATAGTGGAGCATATGTCCTTGTTATAGGTTGGAGCATCTTCTGGGAATATGCTCAGGAGTGGTATAGTGAGTGGGATCTTCAGGAAATGCTATGTCCAATTTTCTGAGGAACCACTAGATTGATTTCCAGAGTGGTTGTACCAGCTTGAAATCCCACCAACAATGGAGGAGTGTTCTTCTTTCTTCACACCCTCGCCAACATCTACTATCACCTGAGTTTTTGATCTTAGCCATTCTGACAGGTGTGAGGTGGTATCTCAGGGGTGTTTTGATTTGCATTTCCCTGATGACTAAGGATGTTGAGCATTTCTTAAGGTGCTTCTTGGTCATTCAAGTTTCCTCAGTTGAGAATTCTTTGTTTAGCTCTCTACCCCATTTTTTAATAAGGTTGTTTGGTTGTCTGGAGTCTAATTTCTTGAGTTCTTTGTATATATTGGATATTAGCCCTCTATCAGATGTAGGATTGGTAATGATCTTTTCCCAATCTGCTGGTTGCCATTTTGTCTTATTGACAGTGTCCTTTGCCTTACAGAAGCTTTACAATTTTATGAGGTCTCATTTGTCAATTCTTGATCTTAGAGCATAAGCCATTGGTGTTCTGTTTAGAAACTTTCCCCCAGTTCCTAGGTATTCGAGGGTCTCCCTACCTTCTCTTCTATAAGTTTCAGTGTATCTGGTTTTATGTGAAGGTCCTTTATCCACTTGGAGTTGAGCTTTGTACAAGGGGATAAGAATGGATTGATTTGCATTCTTCTACATGTTGACCTTCAGTTGAGCCAGCATTATTTGTTGAAAATGCTGTACTTTTTCCACTGGATGGTTTTAGCTCTTTGTCAAAGATCAAGTGACCATAGGTGTGGGGGTTCATTTCTGGATCTTCAATTCTATTCCATTGATCTTCCTGCCTGTCTCTGTACCAATACCAGGCAGTTTTTATCACTACTACTCTGTAGTACAGTTTGAGGTCAGGGATGGTGATTCCCCCAGAAGTTCTTTTATTTTTGAGAATAGTTCTTGCTATCCTGGGTTTTTTGTTATTCCAAATGAATTTGCAAATTGCTCTTTCTATCTCTATGAAGTATTGATTTAGAATTTTGATGGGGTTGCATTGAATCTGTAGTTTACTTTTGGCAAGATGGCCATTTTTACTAAATTAATCCTGCCAATCCAGGATCATGGGAGATCTTTCCATCTCCCGAGATCTTTTTCGATTTTTTTCTCCAGAGACTTGAAGTTCTCGTCATACAGATCTTTTACTTGCTTGGTTAGATTCATTCCAAGATATTTTGTATTTTTTGTGACTATTGTGAAGGGTGTCATTTCCCTAATTTCTTTCTCAGCCTGTTTATCCTTTGAATAGAGGAAGGCTACTGATTTGTTTGAGTTGATTTTATATCCAGCCACTTTGCTGAAGTTATTTATCAGGTTTAGGAGTTCTCTGGTGGAAGTTTTAGGGTCACTTATGTATACTATCATATTAACTGCAAATAGTGCAATTTTGACTTCCTCCTTTCCCATTTGTATCCCTTTGACTTCCTTTAGTTGTCTAATTCCTCTGGCTAGGACTTCCAGTACTATATTGAATAGGTAGGGTGAGAGTGGGCAGCCTTGTCTAGTCCCTGATCTTAGTGGGATTGCTTCAAGTTTCTCTTCATTTAGTTTGATGTTGGCTACTGGCTTGCTGTATATTGCTTTTACTATGTTTCAGTAGGGGCCTTTAATTCCTGATCTTTCCAAGACTTTTAACGTGAAGGGATGTTGAATTTTTTCAAATGCTTTCTCAGTGTCCAGTGAGATGACCATGTGGTTTTTTTCTTTGAGTTTGTTTATGTAGTGGATTACATTGATGGATTTCCCAATATTGAACCATCCCTGCATTTTTGGGATAAAGCCTACTTGATTATGATGGATGATTGTTTTGATGTGTTCTTGCATTCGGTTTGTGAGAATTTTATTGAGTATTTTTTGCATCAATATTCATAGGAGAGATTGGTTTGTAGTTCCCTTTCTTTGTTGGGTCTTTGTGAGGTTTAGGTATGAGCATAATTGTAGCAAAATAGAACAAATCGGGTAGTCTTCCTTCTGTTTCAATTCTGTGGAATAGTTTGAAGAGAATTGGTATTAGGTCTTCCTGGAAGGTCTAATAGAATTCTGCACTAAAGCCATGTGGTCCCGGACTTTTTTTGGTGGGAAGACTTTTAATAACTGCTTCTATTTCTTTAGGGGTTATGGGATGGTTTAGATGGTTTATCTGCTCCTGGTGTCTATATAGAAAATTGTATACTTCATCCAGATTTTCTAATTTCGTTGAGTAAAAGCCTTTGTAGTAGAATCTGATGAGTTTTTTAAAAAAATTTCCTCAGTTTCCATTGTTATGTCTTCCTTTTCAGTTCTGATTTTAGTAATTTATATACTGTTTCTCTGCCCTTTGGTTAATCTGGCTAAGGTTTTATCTATCTTGTTGATTTTCTCAAATAATCACCTCCTGGTTTTGTTGATATTTTCTATAGTTCTTTCTGTTTCTACTCGGTTGATTTCAGCCCTTGGTTTGATTATTTCCTACCATCTACTCCTCTTAGGTATATTTGCTTCTTTTTGTTATAACACTTTCAGGTGTGCTGTCAAGTTGTTAGTATATGCTTTCTCTAGGTTATTTTTTTTTTTTGGTAGGCATTTAGAGCTATGAGTTTTCCTCTTAGTACTGCTTTCATTGAGTCCCACAAGTTTTGGTATGATGTGTCCTCATTTTCATTAAATTCTAAAAAGTCTTAATTTCTTTATTTCTTTCTTGACCAAGTCATCATTGAGTAGAACATTGTTCAATTTCCATTTGTATGTGGGCTTTCCATTGTTTTTGTCATTATTAAAGACCAGCCTTAGTCCATGGTTTTTCCAATATGGTGCAAGGGATTATTTCAATCTTTTTATATCTGTTGAAGCCTTTTTTCTGACCAACTATATAGTGTATTTTAGAGAAGGTACCGTGAGGAGCTGAGAAAAGGGTATATTCTTTTGATTTAGGATGAAATGTCCTATAGATATCAGTTAAATCCATTTGGTTCATAACTTCTGTTAGTTTCATTGTGTCTCGGTTTAGTTTTTGTTTCCATAATCTCTCCATTGCTGAGAGTCTGGGTGTTGAAATACCCCATTATTATTGTGTGAGGTGCAATTTATGCTTTGAACTTCAGTAAAGTTTCTTTTATGTATGTGGGTGCCCTTGAATTTGTGGTCTGGATGTTCAGAATTGAGAGTTCATCTTGGTACATTTTTCCTTTGTTGAGTATGAAGTGTCCTTCCTTATCTTTTTTGATTACTTTTGATTGAAAATTGATTTTATTTGACATTAGAATTGCTACTCCAGCTTGTTTCTTGGGACCATTTGCTTGGAAGATTGTTTTCCATCCTTTTACTCTGAGGTAGTCTCTGTCTTTTTCACAGAGGTATGTTTCCTGTATGCAACAAAATTCTGGGTCTTGTTTATGTATTCAGTCTGATAGTTTATGTCTTTTTATTGGAGAATTGAGTCCATTGATATCAAGAGATATTAAGGAAACATGATTGTTGCTTCCTGTTATTTTTGTTATTAGAGGTGGAACTATTTTTGTGCAATTATCTTATTTTGGGGTTTTTGGAAGATTACTTTCTTGCTTTTTCTAGGTTGTAGTTTCCCTCCTTGTGTTGGAGTTTTCTAGCAATTATCTTTTGAAGGGCTGGATTTGTGGTAAGATATTGTGTAAATTTGGTTTTGTCATGGAATATCTTGGTTTCTCCATCAATATTGATTGAGAGTTTTGCTGGGTATAGTAGTCTGGACTGGCATTTGTGTTCTCTTAGGGTCTATATGATATCCGTCTAGGATCTTCTGGCTTTTATGGTCTCTGGTGAGAAGTCTGGTGTAATTCTTATAGGTCTGCCTTTATATGTTACTTTGTCTTTTTCCCTTACTGCTTTTATATTTTATATGTCTCAGGATAAGGTGTCTTCATGGGAGCAGACCATCTAGATGTCCACTGCTCTGAGTGCAGTGGCTCCTCTAGGATATCTTGGGATATAGTGTCTGCTGCTCTGAGTTTAGTTGCACCTCTAGGATGTCTCAGAATACGCTTTCTTCATGGGAGCAGACTAGCTAGGTGTCTGCCCCAGCCACAAGGCCCAGGTGAGAGGTGGAAGGGAAGTGGTATTCCACAGGAGTGGGGCTTGGGTGCCTGGTGGGTCCTGAGCATTCCCTGCTTCCATTTGTTGCTCTGGGGCATAAGGCAGTGGGTGACTGTTCTTACCTGCTGTTCTCAGTTCAGTTGCTCCTTTAGGATGTCTCTGGATATGGTGCCTTCATGAGAGCAGACCAACTGGGTGTCTTCCCTAGCCACAAGGACCAGGTGAGAAAAGGAAAGGGATTGGTATTCCACAGGAGCTGGATTTGGGTGCCTGGACGGTCCTGAGTGCTCCCTGCTTCCAGTTGTAGCTCTGGGGCATAGGGCAGTGGGCTACTGTTCTTACTTGAGGCTCTGAGGTCAGTGGCCACTCTAGGATGTCTAGGGATATGGAGTCCACACGGGAGCAGACCAGCTGGGTGTTTGCCCCAGTCACAAGGACCAGGCGAGGGTGAGGTGATTTAGATTATGTTCCTCTATATGTGACATATGAGACAATTTTTAAGAAATATATATATTTATTAAATATATTAAATAAATATATTAAATAAATAATATATTTCTCATTTAGTTCATAAATGAATGAGTTTCATTATATTTTAGAACAGTGCATATAGCATAAACACACACATATCAGCATTTTTGTTATTATTTGTCTCTATCATGCATCTTTCTCTTCAAACCCAAATTGTCCTTTCCTGGAAATTTCCACTTTTAAAACAGAACTTTCTCTGCCTGGGCTTATAGATTTTAAAAATTCAATTCCCATCTATTGTATTTTAGGAAAACGTGATTTTGATCTTTGTTCTCTTGTATCTATGCTGGAATTTTAACATCAGCAATAGTTTGTTAGATGTATATATTTTTAGTTTTAATCAGATAAGCTTTTCTCTTACCGTGAATGCATGTGTAATTATAGGATCTTATCAGGTTATCTGAGAATTGTGACTTTTTTTCTAATTTCCGACTCATATTGAAAGCTATAGATTTTCTTCCTTATCTATTTTTTTCTGTTTTATAATTGGAGATTATAATATATTTTCACTGTTCTGTTTCCCTTTGTTCACTGAAAACCCTACCCTAAACCTCTACCTTTCTCTTTCCCAAATCCATAGCCTCCCTATTCAAAAGTTGTGTTCACCACTTGGGAATACTTCTGCCTGTCCCACTCTCAACAATTTTAATTTTCTTTAGGTATTTGAGTAGGGTTGAGACCTGGAAGTCATTCCCTAACCCTTTTGACATGTCTCTTTTTTTCTTTTTTCAGCTCATGCTTAGGAGGTCAGGTTGGTTAGACGTTAGAAATTTAGCTTCTGGTATTACTAGGAAGCACTATCTCACAGCAAGAAAGAAAGAAGAGAAGGAAGAAAAGCAAAAGGAAGATAGAATTTATTTGCACTGGGAAAAAACTACATGTGAATATTTTAAAGTTGGCATAACTTTTTTTCAAATACTGATTTATTAAGTAGCTCTACAACTAGCTTCAGTTTTGGTTTCTCTTTTTTCAATTATGAAGTATATAGTAGCCATAACTATGGAATTCCGATTTAATCATATGCCTTTAATGTCATATACAACTGAGAAAATCTATAACCATATAATTATCTTCTTTGAAAAGATAATTATTGAAGATACTTTGCTGAGATAACTATGCAACTAAACATCCTGATACTTGGGCTTTTGAAGATGTAGACTCCCTCCTGTTTTCAATGGATGCATTTTCTATTAACATTCTAATTACATCAATAGCATGCAGTATATTTATTATTCTGTAGATTTTATTTTCATGTTAACTTCACTGTAAATGATATCTAACTTTAACCATCAAAATAGTTTCAATCCTGGCATTTATTACTTGGCAATCATAGCTCTATTAATTTTGTAGATAATATCACAGCTATATGTATTCCTATTATATTTAAATTCTAAAATTTTTTTCAAATATATGCTTTTGCTGTATTATATAGACTGAGTCCCCAAAAACAGTTTGTTTAACTTATAGCTAAATAATCGCCATTGTTTACAACCTTTAATAGAGTACAGATTATCCATTCACAAAAAAAATCCATCTATAAATTACATGCAAAGATTATAATCCAAGATGACTATAACTAGTTACATAGAATACACTTATTCTGTTAGAGGCTTTCTAATGTTCCGGGACAATCTTCAGGCTGGAAGCTATAGTGACACAAATTTATAGTCTGTGTGTGTAAATAAACAACATCACAGCAATGTGGAAAGGTGTATCTAAAACAAAATTCTAAGTCTATCATAATCTTATCAATGACTTCCCAGTTCTAAAGCTATGATAAACTCACAATATTCCACAGGTACTCCTGGCAAGAATAATTACCTAAAAGTTTCTACTAAACAATTAATTGCTGATGGACCTTTGCTATGAATGTCCATGTAAACTTTTTTGTCTTTTTTTAAATTATCAAATCATAATTTTTACTTTTTAACACAGAAGCTAAATACACAAAAATTCAGAATGTGAGGAAGAGGATTACACAGGAGCATAGTGTTCAGAGGGAATACAGAATCTTTCAGAAAAGGGTATCTGCTGGGTAAAGGTTCAGGGGACAGGTCACTATGACTGTGCCTATGATTCACTTGTCCTTATCTAAGTTGGTACTATCTGACAAGGCTGCCTATTTACAAGGTCTACGACTACTCAGGCTGGTAAATTTCCACAAAAGCTGCCTGTTTACAATAGCTTATAGCCATCTGTTTCAGTGTTTTTTCACAGAGACCCAAGACTTTGTGTTAGCAGGCATGTATGTCAGGCCTATTGCTGATTTTAGGCTTATGGCTGATTTTAGGCCTTCAGTGTATAAGCAGGGCTGCCCCTGACATCTCCTCCCTTCTCGAAGTATAGAACCTTTATTACAGTATACATCTTTATTACAGCCAGTTATAAAGCATTTGTGGTGTGTGTGTGTGTGTGTGTGTGTGATATTAGAGTGGCATGCAGATTATTGTCTAATTATCCCAACAATGGAAGTCTCTAGATGGTAGTAGTTTAGCATACACACCTGGATGTCTCAGGTGCTATTCTGTAATCCAAAGAAGTAGGCTATAATACCAGTCAAGGACTGAATTTGCCAGCAAACATGATGGCAAACAAAAGCAAACATCTCCTTCTTCCATCTCTTTTATATAGTCAGCCACAGAAAGTGTGGCTTTAACTTTGTATAGCCATTATGGAAACATTCAAGGTCTGAATGTTACTCAGAAAGTTGGAAATCAGTCTACCTAAAGATTCTAAAGTGCCCCCTTTACCCCATTCCCCAGATCCACTGCTCCATTTCTCTTCAAAAAGGAGTGAGCTTCCCAGGAATATCAACCAAATATAGTACAATAAAATGTATTAAGACTAGGCACGTGCCTTTGCAACAATGCTGGGCAAGGCAACAAAACAGGAGGCAAAAACAAAAGAATCAGAGAACCCACAACTCTCAGTGCTACTGATCTCACAAAAACCTCAAGCTAAGCAAACACAGCCTATATGAAGATGAGCTACTTTTGAGCTGTGGAGGCTCTGTGATTGCTAAAGTTTACAAATTCTGCAAGTAAAATGGACATTAAACAAATAGTAAAATATAGAGAAGTCTGAGAAGTTGCTACTTGGCCAATGTACCTGCTGCCAAGCATAGGGACTTTAGTCCCACCTCTGGAAACTACAGTACCAAAGGCAAAACCCAAAACTTAAAAGTGGTTCTGTGATATTCACATGTGCCACATGCCTTACACAAATCCTCCACAGTGCTACACATACACACACACACACATACCACACACCATACACACACACACACACACACACACACACACACACACACACACACACACACACACACACACTTGCACACATGCACACAGACAAATAAAAAGGTACATGTCTGTATCATGGGTATTCAGAGCATTTTCCTAATATCCACTTATCAGTGACTACATACCATGTGTGTTCATTTTTGAGTGAATTACCTCACTAAAGATGATATTTTCTAGTTCCATCCATTTACCTAAAAACTTCATAAAGTCATTGTTTTTAATAGTCGAGTAGGAGTAGTACTTCACTCTATAAATGTACCACACTTTCTGTATCCATTCCTCTGTTGAAGGGCATCTGGGTTCTTTCCACCTTCTGGATATTATAAATAAGGCTGTTGTGAACATAATGGTGCATATGTCCTTGTTATATGTTGGAGCATCTTTTGGGTATATGCCTAGGGGTGGTAGAGCTGAGTCCTCAGGTAATATAATACCCAATTTTCCAAGGAACTAAAGTGTGGATGCTGCATTCCTACTGAGAAGGGGGAACAAAATAATCATGGGAGTTAGATGGGGGGAAGTACTCTGGAGGAAGATAGGAGGAAGAGGGAAAAGGGGGGGCAGGATAAGGTGTTGGAAGATACAGGGGAGATGTACAGAGGTTCACAAAATTGAACAGAGATGTGTGGCAATGAATGATGGGGAGCTAGGGGTAGCCCATCGTGTCCCAGATGCCAGAAAAGCAAGATGCTCCCAGGACCCAATGGAGATGACATTAGCTTAAATACCCAAGAAATAGGAAAGAGAATCAGTAGAGAACAAATCAAGACTGATTTCCACAGTGGTTGTACCAGCTTTCAATCCCATCAAAAATGGAGGAGTGTTCCTCTTTCTCCACATCCTTGCCAGCATCTGCTGTCACCTGAGTTTTTGATTTTAGCCATTCTGACTGAGGTATGAGGTGGAATTTCAGGGTTGTTTTGATTTGTATTTCCCAGATGACTAAGGATGTTGAACATTTCTTTAGGTTCTTCTCAGCCATTTGGTATTCCTCAGTTGAGAATTCTTTGTTTAGCTCTGTACCCTATATGCAGCCACAAAACCCAGTTACTATTGCTGATGCCAAGAAGTACTTTGCTGACAGGAGCCTGATATAGATATCTCTTGAGAGTCTCTGCCAGAGCCTTCCAGATACAGATGGGGATGCTTGCAGCCAACCATTGACCTGAGCATGGGGATACCAATAGAGGAGTTAGGGGACGGACTGAAGGAGCTGAAGGGGTTTGGAACTCCATAGGAAGAACAATATCAACCACCCAGACCCTACTAAAGCTCCAGGACTAAATTATCAACCAAAGAAAACACATGGAGGGAACCCTGGCTCCAGCTGCATATGGAGTAGAGGATGGTCTTATCTGGCATCAATTAGAGGGGGACCCTTGGTCCTGTGAAGGCTCAATGTCCCAGCATAGAAAAATGCTAAGGCGGTGAGGTGGAAGTGGGTAGGTGGGTATGGACACACCCTCATAGAAAAGGGAGTGGGATAGGGGGTTTACAGAGGAAAATCTGGGAAGGGGGATAATATTTGAAATGCAAATAAATGAAATAACAATAAAAAATTTAAAAAGAAGGTACATATAAAATTTATAACAAACCATTATATTCATCTATATATTCGTACTTGTATGGCAAGTGAAGTAGAAATAATTTCTGATTATTTAATTAATTAATTAACTTCTATATTCATATTTTAATTATTAAGTAGCTTGATATGATTAATAAAAATTTAACTGACTTCAACTATGGACAAATATGTTGGGCTGTGACACACTCGTGGGCTTGGGTCCTGTTGTGCTGTGTTTTGGGTCCCTAGTGTCTGCCACCTCAAGGGGCTAGGCCAAGGCTCAGAGAGGCAGAGGTGTGGGAATTTGACTGAGTTCACTCCACACAGCACTGGGTGTGGGGAGAACAGAGTCTGAGACCCTGCAGGGGCAGAGCTCTTGAGTTGGGGATCCCTGGACCAGGAATCAGCTGGGGACTGGCTGGTTTCAAGCCCCGGGGCTGCTGAGAGGCCATGGAAGGAGTGGGAGAAGATGAGCTTCAGCTGTGGCCTGTGGGGAATGCAACTCTTGGTCATGGCGACTTGCTTGGCTGGGTCATGACTGGCTCCACTAGCTCCCTCTAGTGGCAGCCTCCATGGCTTGAATGTAAAGAGATTCTTGGTGGGAGATTAGGCAGTGGCTCAGTAGTTGAAGGCCTTCTCCAAAGTTCCCCATGGCAGACCACAAAGAAGAAGGGTAGTCCAGGTCTTAAAGTGTTTATTGTCATGACAGAAAGTAGATGAAGCTGTACCCCATGTTCTCAGGACAGGCCTAAGGTTAAATACCTTTTGCAAGTAGAAGGAAGGTCTGGGAAAAAAAATGCTTAATTGGCTATGCCCTCTGGCCTTTTGGTATCTCATAAATATGGAGATATCTTTAGGCTCTGTAGCCTGTGTCATGCCCTTACTTGTGCTATGTGACTGATGGCCACAAACCTTTCTTTGGGAGGGGCTGTGGATGGCTGAAGCTAAGTGAAAGGAACCAGGGCCTAAGAACAAGGCCGAACATCTACCTTCCCTTTAGGGTCTCAGGGGTTGGAGACCTGTGCTCAACCAGAGATCCAGCTACCTCTCACAGCCCACAGCCCCACACAAAAATAAATCAAAATTTGCTAAATTTGTAAGTTTATTTCATATTTTAAATCATAAAAACATTCATGGTAGCATATCTGGTATTGTAAAGACTTATTACACGTCATTGTGTGTTGGTGGCTCTGGTGATAAATTGTCCAATTACTCTTCCTATATTAAGTAATTTTATTTGCATAAGTTATTATAACATAAATTAAAGTGATTAAATATTAAGCTCAAGATTATGAAATAGTATAAATCACTAATTTTTACAAAACTCACCTTCAGTAAGCCTATGATTTTTTTCAAATGCAAATAAATTCCACACTCTGTTCTTAGGTGTTGCTCTACATGTTATTTGCATCCTTACGTTTCCATGCTATGTTTCTTTTTGTCTTTGTCTCCTCTAAACACATTCGCATTCAGAAATGATAGAGACAATTCATTGTTTTACTGCATATGCATGACATGTTTTTAACTCAAAATTATCTAGATGCATTCAAGTCTTTAATCTACTTCAATATCCCCATCATTACCATGCTGAATAAAAATAGCTTCAATTACAAAATTTTCCAGCAGGTGGAAGCACAAGTTCACTGTTCAAGCTCTCATTGCAAATCTAAAGGAAAAAAAAAAATCAGTAAAAATGTACAGAAACTGGAAAGACAGAATCAAGTGACGATGGGGACTGAAGGGAAGGAAGACAATTCTAGGAGAAAAATCAAACATTAACAGCCATTTGAGGAGAAGCATAAAAATTTCAGACAGCAGGGATCCCCTAAAATGTATACATTCATAAACCTAATCTAAATGCAATTAAATAACAGGGGAGACAGAACCCCAACTAGCCATCTCTTGTCACAAAATGAAGCTTTCAGTAACCCAAACAACTTACATTATTGGGAAGATTATTGGTTGCTTTCCACAAATAGATGGCAGGACAGCAATAATGATGTCAATACCTACACAACTCATTGAACATTAAGAAGTAGAGCTAGTGTCTCCCGAATGTCTTCACCTTTACATGGTAGCATCCTTAATATAGTAAGACATTTTTTTCTAACAAATTAAAAATGCAAACACCTAATCAATCAGCCACAAACACTTTGATCCACAATGGTGTCATACCTGCAAGATATGTTAGGGCAATAATGGCACAAAGTAGCCAAACAATATCTGCTTTGACTTAAGGACCACGCCACAAGAGGGAACCCATACTGACACTACTTGTGTGAACAAGCATCTGAGACTAGAAAAAACCACGTACTTAGAACTATACTTCTAAGAGGCTATAGCAATAAAATGATTCTTTGATTAAGAGTAATTTGTTCAGTATGTGATGATAAATGATGAATAAAAATGAAATTATTCTGAATATGGGATGCAAATGTTCCAGGGAAAATGAATAGCAAGCACATTAAAACAGAAATGGCATGAGTGTTTTAGAAAAGTACAGAATATTACTGGAGCATAAAATAAATAGAGGTGGCTAAATGACATGTAAAGTGAGGAATATTGTAGATAGTCTCAAATTGCAATGCTATGTCCTCTGTGACCCGTGATGAAACTGCACTTAAGACAGAGAAAAGATTCATTGTGACACTTCACATAATCACATAAAACCTATGTTGGAAAAATCTTCATCTTCAAAAACTACTGATGAAAAATTGAGATTGCAATACCTGAAATTTCATACTATACATTTAAATAATTACAATATTCAGGGAAGTAAGGGAAAGAATAAGAGAATCATTATTACCAATATGAAGAGAGATTGACCAATAAGTTAATTTCATATATTGACATCAGATACCATGTGCTTCTTATACTTGACTATAACATATATTATTGGATAAAATTTTTACATTCATGACCAAGCCAGTCAACTGACTTAAGAGAAGAAACAATAATCTAGACCTGACTATAGGGATAGATGACTGTTGCAAATATGTTTAGAACAAATGAGAAGAAATAAAGTTTCTGAAATGTTCAAAGAACAAGATCTAAACAGTAGAAAAATCTCATTTATTTTCTTCATATTTTAAAACGAGAGCAATATAAATAGTAAATACCAACTTATAGTAAAGAAAAAATTGGTAAAACAACAACAACAAGTAAACAAGTCCCAAGTTTTGGTGAAGTTTTTTGAGAGAAGGATGGAGGAAGTAAGGAAGGGACAGAGCTAGTGAGTGAGCAAGAGAAAGACACAGACACAGACACACAGACACACAGACACACACACATACACACACACACACAGAGAGAAAGAGAGAGAGAGAGAGAGAGAGAGAGAGAGAGAGAGAGAGAGAGAGAGAGAGAGAGAGAGAGAATCTTGTATGGCATTGACTGGCTTGAATTTTGAACATGTATTTTAATAAAATGTTTTAGATTTCTGTAATGACACCAAATAAAGATTTGTCTTATTCTTTGTATATTTGTAGTATTCACAAATAGTTGAAGCACAGCCCACAAGTAAAATTTATAATTTATAATTTCTTTCTTCAGAATGTCAGTTTTATAGATCCACTAGATTGACATCTAGGTTTCTTGAGATCTACTACACATAAATGTATTGTCAAAATCTTTGGACAGTTTATATTAGAAGATTGTACAGACAACTTTTTAAATTTGATGTAAAAACATCATATCCGTTTAGTTACAGTGATTTACTTAGATACTATCCTGTTTGGTTCTGTGACCATAGACTCTTTGTGAGCAGTGCTGGAGTCTGAATACTCAGGTTTCTTAGAAGAGATTTGGAAGACAAATTTTCCACACCTGTCTCATCCTTTACCTTATTTTTAAAAAAAGCATGAGGAACTTATGTTTGTGTATTTCTTTATTTTGTCTTTCTTGGTGATAAAATAAGCTCAATTATTTTTTTTCAGTTCAGTTGTTGGCTACATGTCAGTTTAAAGGAACTGGCTACTATTTTTAGCTGTTCTTAGCACTGTGCCTATTCAAGCTTCATTCGATGTTTAAGTTCACTTTGTTTATGCTTACTGTTTACAGGTTTTATTTGGAAAAAAATGACATATGATATCCAGCGAAAGATTGTCAGTGAGAAGATGGTGAAAGTAGGATATCTACTATATCACCGTGCAGGATTCATTGAAGGAAAAGAAGGAGAAGATGTGAAGAAGGAGGAAGAGGAGAGGGAGGAGGAAGAGGAGGAGGCATAAGCCAGTAGACTCCTCTGAAGTTTTTCTTACTCTAATATATGTTCATAAAGGAGGAGACAAGACTGTTGCTCAGTGAGGAAATCTCTTTTCATTCATGCTTAAGTAAGGAAGTTGAGATCATGGGTAAATATAGCAATCTATCTGTGACCCCTACGGTGGATATTTTTCTTTTCTATCCAGGGCTGTAGCCATTTTTGTATTCACTGGTAAAATTGAACAAGAGGATACTAATGGGGAAGGTTTCTTATGTGGGTCATTTGATCTGGATTCTTTCTAATCCTGTCTTCACTGTACAAGAATTAATAAGAATTATTCTACTACAGTTCAGACAGTCTGTCAATTGTTCCTCCATAGTGATCCCTAGGCACAAGTATTCAGAACTAGCTTGTATACAATGATCATTATTTTAAACAGAAGGTTTTCAGTGTGTCATGCTTAAATGTGATGGTGTGCCAGACACAAACTCTACAGATCAATCCTGAAGAAAACACCTATGGAAAAGTAGTAACTAGAGTTCTGTTTATCAAGTCTAAGCAATGAGATGCTGCTCCTTGGGTTGCTTCATTTCTCTACTTCAGAGTCCTCTCTTAATAGATGCCAAGATCAATTAAATACAATCGAATATGACAGCATTTCATTAGCGAAAATACAAATGAAGAGATGGAGAGAGAGACTAGTGTTGAGAGTACCTGGGCTACAGAGAAAAGATCAGTGATAGAGTCCTAGAAAGAAGTA
This sequence comes from Arvicanthis niloticus, assembly GCF_011762505.2. Lineage (NCBI taxonomy): Eukaryota > Metazoa > Chordata > Mammalia > Rodentia > Muridae > Arvicanthis > Arvicanthis niloticus. Next base: position 13,459,002 of record NC_047660.1, on the reverse strand, counting down.
CAAGTCATTATGACGGCACATACCTGTAATCCCATCATTTTTAAGGAACAGGCAGAAGTCAGGGGCTAAGACATGTCTTGGTTATATAGCCAGATTGAAATTAGACATGGATGCAATATATCCTGTTTAAAAAGAAAATTAAAATACAGCTATTAACAAAGAAGTAAATGAACAAAAAAGCAGTACAATGTGAAAAGGGGCCAACAAAAGTTACAGAACGTTACTGTAAGATGTCTACCAGAGTAAGGCAGAGTTTCTTTCCATAGAGTCATTCATCATAGGCTCAGCAGATTTTGTACATAATGGTTTGGAACAACATGGAAATGGACTTTAGAATACAACTGTGTCAACTGTGATCCCTTGTTGGAAAGTCATGCAGAGTATTCTCATCACAAATACACCTCTCTGAGTCTTTGTACAATGAGCATACATGTTTTTTGATAACGAAATATATGTGTGAGAGTATACATGGAGTTGTGTACATTGTAAGTTTGGGCCAGAAGTCACTTTCTGGTATTACTACTCAGGAGCTGTTTATTTCCCTTTCTGAGACAGAGTCTCTCTCTTTTTCCTACTGGGATGGAGACTTGCCGGATAAGCTCAGCTGGGCGGCTGTTGAGGCCCAATTTGGTCCTCATGCTTGCAATTTGAACACTTCACATGCCCTCCTCTACCTCACCAATTAAATGATAGATTACAGATAGTGACGTTTATTAATAAAAAAAAATATTAACTGGAAATCGCTAGAGCTTCATATGGGAAAGTTCTTTGTAACTGCAAACTTTTCGTCATTCTTTAAATTGAAGAATGTGCATATTAAAAGCAAAGCAGTTCTGTGATTTATCTTACAATAACATCATTTTAAAATTGTGTTAGGATGTCTTTCTAACTTTTTCCTCTTACTGAAAATAGATTCTTTCTTATGTAATTTATTCTCATAATAAATTTTGAGATGTTATTTCTAATTTCTTCCTTCCCTCTCTTCCTTCCAGTTTCTCCCCATCTTCGCTCTTATCTAGATACACTTCTGTGATCTCTCTTATTAGAAAACAAATTTAATTCCTTTGGTTCATTCAATTTTATGGGAAAATAAAATGTTCAATCAATTCAGATTCAAACTCAACATGAGCAATATGTGCATCACTTGTCCCTATTACATTTCCCTCAGATTTCACTAGATGGTGCTGTGTATTAAAGTTAATACATTTTGGTCTGTACTGAATACTTCATCTTCATGAATAACTTCCTCTAATTATCTTTTATTATGGTTTTGATGGTAAAGCAGGAAGCTACTATTCTGTGACTGTTCGTGCTATATTTATGGGTATCATTTATGGACAGTACTAATGCACACAAGTGATGAGAAGGCAAAGATGAGACAGGACTGATGTCTTTCCCCTATTAGGACTATGGAGCATGCTTAATGATGTGTGGCAGCTTATCAAATTGATCAAGATTAACTTGCACCTTTTCATTTAGCATTTCTTTTTGGTAGCTAATCAAATTATAAATGATATATTCCACATAAATTTTCTTTTCAAGAATATGTAGTAACTATTGATGTATACTAATTGAGTATGCAGAATGTACCTAATAAATCAAGAGTGTATGTCAGGGTGGGGTATGTATGCAGACTCTTATTTTCTTATTTTCAAAGTCATTCTCAGAGGTTGAAGAGATAGCTCAGCAGCTAAGAGAATTTCAAGAATTTGAAGAAAATATGGGTTTGTTCCCAGAACTCAGGCTAGGCATATGACAACTGTGTATGACTACACTTTTTACATTATACTCTTCTGGCCTTCATGAGACACACACACACTTGCACATACAGACAATTGGGCACACATACAATAAATCAAAATGAAAAACAAAATTACATGTAACCAATGTTTTCAGGAAATGTTATTGAGATCTTTGTCAAAGATCAAAAGATTTTTTTTTCAAATTCAGTAAAGTTAAAGACTACTTCTTAAATTAGTCTATTGTAAAGTAAGCTTAAAAATTCATTATTGTTTCTGTGACCAGAACCTAGTGTGACTGTTCTCTGAGAGGTTCTACCTAGCAGCAGATTGAGACAGATATAGATACTTAACAGCCAAGCATTGGACTGAAGTTGAGACCCCTATGGAAGAGTTAGGGGAAGGATTGAAGGAACTAAAGGGGATGGCGACCCCATAGAAAGACCAGCACTATCAATTAACCTGGACCCCAGAGAACTCCCAGAGACTAATTCCACAAACCAAAGAGCATACATGGGCTGGTCCAAGGCCCCTGGCACATATGTAGCAGAGGCTGTTTTTTTCCTTGTCCTGTACAGACTTGATACACCAGAGAAATGGGATGGCCCCCCACCTGGTAGACATACTCTCATAGGTGAAGTGGGGAGGGGGTGGAGAATTCTGAGAAGGGGACAAAGTTTATGATGTAAATAAATAAAACAAGTTAAAAAGTCATTATTGTAAAGCACAATCTTTTTAAGTCTGGCTAATATGCCGTTACATATCATAAAGTCCTGTTAGTTTAATGAATACTTTACTGCTTCTGGTCTCTCAGATACAATGTTTGTAAAATATCCAAGATACTCATCCTGTCACCTGCTTGTTCTTTCTAAATTCTCCCTAGGTTCACCTCACACTGATGCTATGGTGGCCGGTAACTCATTCATAGGAAGACATCCTTACGTGTGTTCCTTCTGATGTCCACCAGTTGTCTCCTATACATAGCCATTTCTCCTCTGGTATACCAATGTTCATTTTTCAAAAATCAAATTTGTAACACATCTTCAGGTCACAAGTCTCTCCATGTTATTATAACACAGAAAACAGCTTTATATTCTTTATAGTAACTGTAAAAATCTCCAAGAATTTGACTGCTATTTTTATACCTGTTATTGTTTTTGTGCTGGCTGATTGTTTTGAATTATATGTTTTGGTAATTTAAGCTTCAAAAAACAGACTTTGATTCTTATCCAGTCTCATTTGCTATATTTACTGGCACATGAGTAATCATTTGTGATTAAAAGAATAAACATAGTAAGTGAAATCAAGGAATGGAATGTGAGCATAGATGGTTGCTTAAGTTAGCATAAAGTAAGCTTTAATTAGAAAATACTGTTCAAAGGTAGATAGGTGCCCCATGAGAAGAAGATGGTTTCAGATTTTGGTTGGTTGTTTTCTTTTTTCTAAGCCATTTGTTATTGTTTTGACTTAATTTCACATCATTTCATATTCGAATGAGTTTATTTAGGAGACTTGTTTGAGTATTTCTCCAGTTCTGCATGTTTGAGTTTGTGTATAAAAAGAGATACAGATAGAAACAAAGATTTACAGGGAATATGGAGATGATCACAAAAATTAATTGAGAGGAAAGAAGAGGGGACCAAGGAGTAAGAGAGGAAGGTAAGAGAATGAAAGAGAAAGAAGGAAGGGAAAATCAAGGGAGTAAGAGAAGAAGGGAAGGAAAGAAAGCAAGAAAGGAAGGAAAGAAAAATGGAAGGAAGGAAGGAAGGAAGGAAGGAAGGGAGGGAGGGAGGGAGGGAGGAAGGAAGGAAGGAAGGAAGGAAGGAAGGAAGGAAGGAAGGAAGGAAAGAGAATACCATCTTACTCGTGCCACAATACAGTTCTGTCAGAAAAGTCATACTTAGTGTAGTAATCGTGGTGTTCTGGGTTTAGGGGTGGCCAGCCACTTTTCAAATTTACATGGTGACTGTTTCACCAGAGGGATCTATGAATGTACTGTAAGCCTTGTCAAATGCTCACACTGGGCAGATAATAAACTTTTGTTTCTAGGAAAACTACTTGTGCTGGCTTGATACAGTTACTTTTGTCAAGCACTCTTTTTTAATGTTTATGTTTTAACCCATAAAATTGTGCTGTTCTCAACTTTGGTCAACATAATTTCTTTTTGCTGCAGATAATAATCAATGTGGAGCCTCTAAGGAGTCTCTAAATTGGCCCAAGTGCTGAGAATAATAGACTGAATACTAAATCATAAGCAGGATATCTATGTCAACCTTCTCTCTTCCAAGGCTTAAAAAACATATCAGAAAAGTAGGGGAAATATACACAGCTTAGAAAATGGGAAGTGGAAATACGAAACTGTCCTTTGGACATGGAATGGCTGATGAATACCTAAACTTAGGCTAAGAGTGCTAATCCTAATCAATTTTGCGAAATAAAATACAATTCACAATAGCAATTGTTCTAAGTCTCTATTCTTTACAATGAAATTGTGTACATATAACGTGTACTATTATGTTGTTGTTGAAAATAAAATTATTTATCATAGTTCCAACCTGAACAAAGACATAACAGTTTTAGCCCCCATTACAGTTGTTCGGGGCCCCACCTAGAGACTGAGAAGTACATCTGCTACATATGTGTCAGGAAGCCCCCTCATAGGTGGCTGGAGTTCACTCCAGCCCATGTATGCTCTTGGTTAGTGGCTCAGTTTCTGAAAGCTCCAAGGGGCCTAGGTTAGTTGATACTGTTGGTCTTTCTTTGCCCAACTCTTCCTTGTGTGTGTGTGTGTGTGTGTGTGTGTGTGTGTATTATATATATTGGATATTTTATTTACATTTCAGATGTTATCCCCTTACCCCATTTTCTTTCAGCCCAGGAACCCCCTATCCTAGAGTCCCTCCTCCTACTTCTATGAGAATGTGCTCCCACCCACCCCCCACTCCCACATCCCCACCCTCGAATTTCCCCACACTCAGCATCCAGCCTTCATGGGACCAAGGATCTCAACCACCTATACCCGACAAGGCCATCCTCCCCTACATATACAGCTGGAGCCATTGGTCCCTTCCTATGAGCTCCCAGTCTGGTAGTGTAGAATCAGGGAGCTCTGGTTGGTTGATATTAATGCTCTCCCCATGGGGCCACAAACCCTTTCAGCTCCTTAAGTCTTCTCTCTAACTTCTCCATTGGGAGACCCTTGATCATATTAGTGGTTAGCTATGAGCATCCGCCTCTGAATGTGTCAGACTCTGGCAGACATCTGAAGAGACAGCTATATCAGGTTACTGTCAGCATGAACTTCCTGATCAGTGTCTACCTTTGGTGACTGCACATGGGATGGATACCCAGGTAGAACAGTCTCCAGATGGTCGTCCCTCCTTCAGTTTCTATTTGTCCCACACTTTGTCTCCATATTTGCTCTCATGAGTACTTTGTTACTCCTTCTAAGGACCAAAACACCCACACTTTAGTCTTCCTTCTTCATGAGCTTCATGTGGTCTGTGAGCTGCATATTGGGCATTGGTGGTTCAGTGGTAGAATTCTACCCAACTCTTCAATAAGAGTCTCCGACCTCTATCCATCATTTGGCTGTAGTTATTTGCATATGTTTCTGTCTGTCTGTCTGCTGCTTGATAGAGCCTCTCAAGAGGACAGCTATACTAGGCTTCTGTCTGCATATATCACAGAGTATTATTTATACTGTCTGGGATTGATGCTTGCCCATGGAATGGGTCTCAAGTTGGGTTGGTTATTGGTTGGCCATTCTTCCAGTCTCTGCCTTCCTTTTAGACAGGGCAAGTTTTGTATCAAAAGTTTTGTGAGTGGGTCTGAGAATCTTTTTATATCCTTTTCAACGAAACTCTCTGAGCCCTGCAGTAAAATATTGGAGATGTCCTATTTAGGGATGATGGTTCGAAGCTTCCCATAGTTTGCATTTCTCCAGTTGTAGGACTCTGTATTGTTCCCATCTGCTGCATGAAAATACTTCTCTGGTGAGTATTTTGCTTAAATTATATGCTTTCTGATTTTGTTTGTATATGTGGCTTATCTGTGTGTGATTGTATGTCTGTATGTATTCTGTGTGCATTTTCTTTTCTATTTTTTTTTTTTTTGCTTGTTCATTTGTTTTACCCTACTTAGGTTTAGTTGTTTGGTTTCGTTTATTTGTTTTGGATTTTTTAGATGAATATTTGCTTTCTAATGAACACATTTAAGTTTGTAGATTTGGGTAGATATGAATGGGAGGAGAGTGTGGGAGGAGTCGGGGAAGAAAAACCATAATCGACATATATTGAATGAAAACAATCTATCTTCAGTAGAAATATTATTAAAAAGTAATATTTGCTATTTCTCATCTCTTTTATTTATACTTTTCTGATGGCACATTTAAATATATTCAGAAAAGTATATCATTATGAAGTTGTCTTTACTTGATCATATGCTTAAATCACTTGACCACTATTGAATATCATAAAAAACTCTTGAGTCACGAAAGGGCTTTCAGAGGTATGAACAGTTAGCTGTTAATTCTCTATGCATGCATTAGAGGGACAGAACACTAGAGCCAAGTATGTCTCCCACATTCCTCACACTTCATATTTAAAACACAATGCCAGTTCCATAGCATTACCTGGTCTGAGATGATTACATTTTTCTTCCCCAAAAACATGAACTTAGTCTTGACCTTTCAAACATCAACTCATCCAGTGTATATATTCCAAAAGACACAGATCTACTATTCCCAGTTCTCTTTTGTAATTTGTTCATCTAGTAACATTGTATATAAACATCTTGAAGATCTTTTAAAACATCCTGTTCCATGTTTGCCACAGGCAAATTGGAGGAAGGCTAAAGTTTACTCAATTTGTTAGATATAAAACTCCCAGCATTTCAGCAAACAAACTTTCAGAGAATTTACTTATAATAACCCAACTAGAAGAACTCATTCCATGTACAGGCAACAGCTTTTGGGATAGCCACTGCTCCAGTTGTTTGGGACCCACATGAAAACCAAGCTGCACATCTGCTACATATGTGTGGGAAGGCCTAGATTTAGCCCATGTATTTTCTTTGGTTGGTGATGTAAATGCTGAGAGCCCCAAGAGTCCAGGTTAGTTGATTCTTTTGGTCTTTATGTGTAGTTCCTATTCCCTTCAGGTCTTGCAATTCTGCCTGCTATTTTCCAAAGGGTGCCCAAGCTTCATCCACTGTTGTAAGTGAGTATCTGTCTGAGTCAGCTGCTGGGTGGAGTCTCTCCAAGGACAGTCATACTATACTCTTGTGTGTAGCCTCTCAGAGGACAACATACTCTTGTCTGCAAGCATAATATATTGTCATTAATAATGTTCAGAATTGGTTCCTTCCAGTTGGATGTGTCTCAAGTTTGGTTAGGCTATTGGTTGGCCATTCTAAGTCTCTGCTCGATCCTCTGTGCCTGCCTTTTTTGCTTTTTTATTCATGTGTATAGAACCTATACACATAATGTGGTCCTCAGTTGTCATAATGCTGTGAGCATTTAATACAATTTCTTATTTTACAGTGACCCACCCAACCATAAAATTATTTTGTTGCTAATTTATAACTATTGACATGTCTACTGTTATGAATCATAAGGTAAATACTTTGTCTGCAGGATATCTGATTCATGACACCTGTGAAAAGGTTGTGACCCACATGTTGAGAATTGCTACAAAATATGGAATGATTTTTATCAAATGTAAATGTGTGAAACACGTAAGTGCATTGTCTTCAAACCAACAGAGGGATCAGACCACTTGAGGCTGGAATTACCACGGCATGATTGCTAAACTCTTCCCCTGGATAAGCAGCTACTGGTCTTCATCACTGACTTACTTTTCCATTACTGTGATTTCTATGTTTATTATTCTTTAAGATTAAATATAATGTAAGAAAATTGAAGCACAGATTTTAGTTAATGTTTGAATTCTTGCTCAGTAACTACAGTAGATGCTCTGCTTTTCATAAGCTGAACAAATTGTCCTAAGGTGAGCAGCTTACAGGCACAGAGGACAAGATTATTATGCACATGCATCTGTCCTCGGATCTCCACAGCTCACACCATGGGGCCATTTACAAAACACCGATTAGAAGGATTTCAAGATAATGTTTTGCCTAAACTAGCCTTCACAAGGAAGACAAGCTATTTCCTTGCAAAGACAAAGCATGTTTTCAGAGTGGATGAGAATAAGGAACTCAAAACATAGAAACTCTACTCCTGATCTATTGGAGTAGTGGGCAAAGATCCACATATATCAAGACAGTGATTGAATTCATATTTAGCTTAATTAATTATGAGCTTGACATATAATATTTAATTTTTGATGATGGAAAAGCATTTCAAGTAACATGTTTCTGCACAGGTCCTCTGTTGTAGATATTACAGCTTCCATTTTCCTGTTTTTATGTGGTTTCTGAGTGTGTAAATGAATCTCTCATTCTTGTGCTTTTTGTTAGGCTATTTTTTTCTAGTGGTTTTTCCTGTCCAAATTTGAATTAATCATTTATTATTTTATCTTATTATAATTTACTTTGTTATATTTAAAAGTAAATAATGTATTTATTATTAATGTATCATTAAAGGTATCATTAAAAATTAACTTTGACCATATATATTTAAGCAAACAATCATTAAGTTCAACTGTAGTATAATATGCTACCAAATATACAGTTGTACATTAAATATATTGAAATAATTAGAATACCATGCATGTTTAATACTTTTATGGTTTTACATATTTTAGTCATATAAAAGTTTAAATATTAATTTGTATGCTTAAATTCTTTTTAAAAAGATTTATTTATTTAATATGCTTATATTTTTTGCCTGTATGTAAGTCTATGTGATGTTGTTTTGTCCCATGGAACTAGAGTTACATGCCAGTTATACGCTACCATGTGGATTCTGCAAATTGAATCTGGGTCTGTTGGAAGAGCAGGCAGTGCTCAATACTGCTGAGCCGTCTAACCATCCCTAGGCTTAAATTTTTAATCAAACAATCTTCTCTAATCTTTAAAGAGGCAAAATTACCCATAGCCACAGTACATTTTGTTAGTGTATTTATATTGAATTTTGTTGTCCACTACTAGAAAATATTGTGTCCTTGGAAAAGTTTGTTGTGGTAATGAAAACACATAAATGAAATGTAGGAAGAAGAAATGATCTGATAAGTGAAATTGCATGATTTACTACTGACTTTGGCTTCTTGATTCAAAGAAGTACAATTAAGAAACATCTGCAATTAAGGAGACACACAAACTTGGTTATGGCAGTTATGAGAGTACATATATTCCAATTATAATTAAGGAAGACCAAGGGCTGAAAGTCTGAATTCAAAATATCTTGATAATATAGTGTAATAGTCATGAAACTTCTCCATGCAGCAGAATGAACACATGTTTATTCCAGGATTCTTTGGGGGCTGCTAGTGAGTGCACATCAATCTATAGCAATTCAAGTGGTAGAAAGATAGATCACAATGAACTTTATAACTTTATAATCTTATAAACTGTTATTCAGCATACCCTGAATTCTCAAAGCTGTATGTTGACATTGGTTTTGTGAAATAAGCAGCATCACCTTGGTGTCTGTAGGTAAAGGTATTATGTGCCCAATTCTTTTCATATAATTACCTTTCAGTGGCACACCTTATCTCTAATTGTAATAGTTTATTGTTATTTCTTGTTAAAGAAGCAACTGATTTGTTCCTAAAATGCTGACAAGATAATATACTGCTACCGATAATTTGGCAATTTACATTTCAATTATTTACCAATTATACTACACATTTTTTCCTAAATTTGGAATTCTACTGCAACAGAAGGTGAGTAAAAGAAAGACATAAAGGTTGCTTGATAGACAGTAATGGCAGGGTCCAAAAAGAGTAACAAAGCTTTCTAAAAATCAACTTGACAGAGTTCACAGATATTGTATCCTTAAGTGCTTATTATGTAGATGACTGTAATTTGTGTGGAATTAAGTTTAAAGAAACTGAATCGTAGTGCCATTGTGTCCACAGCATTTTCTAGGATTGGAGAAAATGTTTAAGAAATTACATTTCTTCTTTTTCAGTCCTCACTTGAATTTGTTTATTGGAAAAAAAAAGTTAAGAAGAAAGAAGCAAAGGAAATATCTGAACTCCCATTTAAATTATATGAATTCCTTCCTTTAATCCCTCTGTGTTGATTAATCACCTGACTGAACTGGAATAGAGTGCCAGTGCTTTAGAAAATTAAGTCCTATTAATAGAGATAACAGAGGTGATGTACATACATATACCCCCTGCCTTGAAGCTAGAATTATTGTGTTGAAAGAGGACTTAGGTTATTATTTCCATAGCCTAAAAGGAAGGAGGGTTCTAGGAAAAGATAATCAAAAATCAATAACCAGTTTGTTATTAGGAAATGACTTGGTAGATAAAATGCATGCTATTCCAGTGCAAATCTTAAGTTCAGAAGCCCTGCAGAAGTCACAGAGTAATTTTGAGAAAGAGACTAAGAAGCTTCAAAAAGCTATCTAATTACAATTGCTAGAGTTAGTAACTCCAAGTTGAATACAAGACTCATTTGTAGAAAAAAGAGAGTTGTCAAGGGATTTGCCCAAGATCAATTTGGTACTAGTATATGCACACACTGTTTCATAAAGGTAGAAGTGTACACACATGCGCTTTCTACACACAAACACACTCACACACACAAATACACGCATGAAATACACAAGTCGATTGTGTTTTAAACTGAAGAATATTGTAGTCACACACTGTCAATGTATGTCAGTTGAAAATATCTAAGACTCAGGTGATATCTGAGTTGATAAAGTTCCTGCCATGTAAGCACATGGACTAAAATTTAGGTCCCTATAATACTTTTGTAAATTAAAAAACAAGGCATTGTCATACATATCTGAAACTCTACAACTGGATCCTGGTGATAGGTAGGACATCACACTTATGTGGCCGTCTACTTGAGACAATAGATAAGCTCTGAATTCAGTGAACATCTTGCCATGAGTAATAAAGGAGAGAACAATAGTTGAAGAAACCTAGTGGCAGCCTTTGGTTCCATCTGTGCCGATATACCCACCTGCAAAATTCACAGGTGCACAGATATATATTAGATATATAACAATAGAAAATATCTATTCTCTGAATAGTCATTAAAAGTTTAATGGATCTTTGGTAATAGAATGTTTAAACATATTTTAAGTAATTGACTATGGATTTTTTTCTATATTAAATGCTACATTACATGCTACTTTTATTCATATAACACATTCTGGTCATGTTTCCCTTCTCCAAACTCCTCCCAAAGCGTCCCCAGTTCCTACTCACAGAGGTCATGTTCTCTCCCTCATGAAAAGAAAACTAAAAATAAATAAATAAATAATTACCAAAATCTAACAATGTTTTAAAAATGCTTGCATACACACATGAGTGTGTGTGTGTATATGTGTGTGTGTGTGTGTGTGAGAGAGAGAGAGAGAGAGAGAGAGAGAGAGAGAGAGAGAGAAAGAGAGAGAGAGAGAGAGCAAAAATATATAGTTAATTTGTTTTTGCCAGCCACTTCTGATAACACCATCTGCCTTGAAATGTGGTGGAAACTCTCAGTGTCACTACATGTTTTGCCTTTTCAAGAAGGTATCAGTTCTAAACAGCTTGTTAGAGGTAGGACTTTGGTCCTCTTTCCCTTCTCATTTCTGGACTTCTGGAGTTTTGACTATTTTGAGCCTGTGTTGCATCTGAGAAATGCTATTTCTTTGACGTCATTCACCACCTCTTTCTTCTCAAATCCTTCTGTCTTGTTCTAATTTGTAGTTGGCAATATTTAATACAGACATCTCACTTAGAGCTGAGTACTTCAATGTACTTAACACTCTGCATTGTTAAGATGTGCATCTCTCTGTTAATGGTCATTGATTTGCAAACTTAAGCATCTCTAATGATGGGTGAATGATATACTAATCTATGGGTCCCGTTGATGGATTCCAAGTTAGGCCTGTCACTAGACCGCCTTTTCCTCAGGCTCTTCTCCATTCTTGTCTTTGCAGTTCTTTCAGATAAGAGTAATTATGGGTAAGAGCTTTTGACTGTGGTACGGGATCCCTCTACTTGATGCCCTTTCTCTCTACTGGAGGTGGGCTCTACAAGCTTCCTTTCCCCATTTAGGGCATTTCATCTAAGGTCCCTCCCTTTGAGTACTGAGAGTCTCTCTCTTTTTTTTCCTATTTTCCATCACTTTTATTGTTTACCTCCAGTGTTTAACTCATTGATACATTTAGAGTACAGATAATATTGTTTAACTAGAATACCTTGTGAAATACATTTACAACAAGTCTCTTATCTCTCAGGTCGCTGGTACATTCTAGAGGGTCCCCCACCTCCTACCTCCAGAGATTGCCTGTTTCTGCTGCCACTAAGGGCTTCAGTTCTGTTTCCCCCAACCAGTATCTGACCATGTTACGCTCTTACCCACTCCGTCCCTTTCTCACCCACCCAGGTCTCTCCCTCCCTCCCCCATTCTGTGACAAGTTGCTATCTGTGTCATTAAAAGAATATTTGAAACATCTACACAGATTAGTTTTATTTCAAACACTCCCTTTGTGCTATGGATTATGATACAGAGTTGAAATTGATTACTGATGGATAAAGTACACCTATGTAGTTCTTAAACGTATGAAGTGTATCCACAGTGAGTGAGTATAGGATGAAAGGAAATAGTTGCTTCACCTCAAATATCACACCTACCAGTGAATTCCAATGAATAAAGTTTTATGAAGGACAGAATTTTTTTCATCTTAGTATTAGTTTCAGATGAGTATTTATTGGCTTATTTTCATCCCTGCCAGACTTCAGGAACACAATTATTTTCAGTCTTGGCTGAGGCCAGGTGTTCAGTTCCTTTGTCCCGGGATGCTCATGGCCTCTGCATCACTAATTTCACTGAAGTTGCGGTTGCTCACTTCAAGACCTGTGCTAGTTTGTGTGAGGTATAAGGTTAGCTATTTTTACAGAGAAATTCAAGTAGCAGTATACTTTCAGATAGCTCTTATCACATACATGGGGCTCACATTTAACACAGCAACACAGTAACTTAGATGATTTATGTCATCTTTATAGGTGATATTTCATGTATTTAACTTTTATGTATTAATCATTATTGTTTTCTGTATCTGTCTTTTCTCATTGTACATTTCCTCTGAATCCCTCTACTTTCATCTTTATTGGGATGCTTTTCATACCTATACATCAAGTTTGTTTCTTGACCTGCATAAATAAAATATGTTCTCTAAAAATTGAATACATTTTAATATATAGTTTAATTTTTATATTGTAACCTAAGCTAAAAAGTGATTTTTCAAAAATTCTTTCTATCTTCTTTTTCCACAGTGTTTTATGCTCTAGTTGCTCAGAGCCACTGGCTCTTTGCTCTATTGAAATGTCCAAAACATTCCATACTTTTTACAAAATGAAACATTCAGGGTGATGCTTTTGATATAATTATGTAAGGTGGCAACACCTCTGCTTTGTTCTGGAATGCTCTCTGAGGATTCAGTTCTCAGGATTCATTTTATTTAACCGCTCCACGGATTTTTGACATTCTAGATCATGGCAGCTTCCTGGTGCATTATTTTATCTTGATTTTTGTGACTTCACATGACAATCAATTTAACACTCCAGTTTATGTGCTCCCTCTATCTCCCCCTCCCTCTCTCCATCTCCGTCTCCATCTCCATCTCAGTTTCCCTGTCCCTCTCCCCCTCTGTCTTGTGTCTGTGTGTCTGTGTGTCTATGTATCTCTGTGTCTTTGTATCTTTCTTCTCTCTCCCACTTCCCTCTGATTGGTTGTTTTGCTCTACCGCCCAGGTTGAGCTCTTATTTGTGGGCCAGCCTCTTGTCTCTGCCTCCAAGTGTTGAGCTTGCAGCAGTTTAGCACCATTCAGGATCTGCCTTTTCCTCATTTGGTTTTTCTAAATATTTGAATTTCCCAGGTATCCACGTAGTAAACTCACAGGCTTCAGGAGATTAACTTCTGTTTTCTATGCTTGCCATAGCCAGCTGCTTAAGTGTATTTTAATCTTAAATTTTCTGTATTTTCTTGCCTACCCTTGATTTTTCTGTTGCATTAAGTATTTCATCAATTCCTCTACAGCAGAGGTTGAGCGAGGAATTTCCACAAAATACCCTTTATAAGGAAACACAGTCAAGAGTAATAGGAAGAATACATAGTAATAGATGAGTGAAAAAGCAAAAAGAAACCCAGCAAGTAACTGATTTCATGGCCCTTGTTGCACTTCCTGTAATCGCACCAGAAAATAATCACATAGAAGAAATTAGAAACCTCATTCTACCTGAACAACAGAAGCTTGGCAATTGATATTCCACTATGATTGGTTGCTAAAAATAGCAAGTGCTTTATGCATTTTCCAATAGACAAAGAAAAATGGATGAGCAGGAATAAGAAACAGTGAAAGCCATTCATATAATAGCTGTATATACAGAATCACAAGAACAATAAAAACAAGGACATTTCATGCTCTCCTAGCACTGTATGGTTTTATTAGCAACTTTCTGCTACCTCAACATAGTTTATGTCAACTAACATAAAAGAGTCTGAGCATGCAATTATGTTCTTAACCCTTTCTTTTAGTCACATAATTATCCATGTTTATTTCTGATGTAGGTGGCACAACCCCACGCCAGTGACTAGATCTCTAAGGTACAGAGCATCTTCTGCTTAGAATATTTTTTATCATCAAGTGCCTGATGTTATCAGCCACTTACTTTTAAACATTTCCTGACTATCAGAGAATTTTATGATTTGAATGGGAAAAAAGGTAAACATGATGAAAAATATACTGTTTTTTCTTCATCTATAAAGTTTTATTTTTGCTTCCTGGATCTAATAACATAGAACACAAAAGAAAAATGCCAAATATCCAAAATAGGATATAAAACTGTAAATAAATGTTTGCAATGTTGGTAGCTAGAAATTGTCATATCTTTGCAGAGAATAAAATTGCTACAACATCGTGAAATAAAGATCTCCAAGAAGGAAATATGGCTACATAAGGTTCTACATTGATAATAATGATAAATTACCTGAATATATCTATCATAATATTTGTCTGGATTAGCTCTCTCAGAAACATAAAACAAAGAGTTATGAAGTGAGAATTCTAGAATCGATGTCTGTAGCCATTCTTGTTTCAGAACTATAAACATTTCATATTCAATGTATTGACCTGTCATATACTAGAGGTAAATTTTCAAACTTTAAACTGTTACAATGGCTTTTAATAGTTCTGCTTACATGTGAGTGAAAATATGCAGTTTTCAATGATTTTCTAATTCATTGTCTGACTCTCACTGCAAAACCATCTCAATTTTCCAAGCCTTTTATTCAGTGAATCAATTATTATATAATGAAATAAGTGGGTACTTACACATGTGGAAATGAATAAAAATCTGTGTGAAGCAAAGACATAACCAATAATAAATTCCATTTGCCATTCAGAATGTATCAACTATGGACATATGATGCATTTCTTTTTTAAAACGTAATTTTATTTAGAAAGAACAAAGGATTTGCTGCTGCTCTTCTCAGTTGTGATTCGTACTTTCTTTGGAAGTAGGACAGATCACTGAGACTTTGCTTTCCTCTTTCTCAGCTGTTTCAAAGTAGCCTATTTATATTTAATGATTTGCTATTCTGCCTTCACTGCCTTTTGCAAGGTTATGTTACTTTTACTTTACATTACCAAAAGTACTGTTTAACTTAACATAGTGATGTCTCGGGAACTGCACGTATAAGCAGAATTAATGACTTGCAAACTTTGCCCTTCATTTCCTCTATCTGGAATGCAAAGTGAAGCTCTTTGCTTTTAAGGGATGCTATCATAGGGTCTCTGCACATCTTTGACGCTTGGTAGATCCCAGCAGGATGATAAAAATCTATGTTCTTTGCTGAAAACCAAGTGATTTTTTAAGGTTAACACAAAGTCTAACAGTGATCAGTGTTTTCAGTCTTCATAGGTGGTGAAAGTCTTTTTTTTTAATAAGAGTGAAGAAAAAAGGCCAGCATTAATCAAGATTAAAGTTATCCTCCAAGATAAAATTTAATAAATAAATATATTGAATATTAGTTATTTATGGTAACACTTCTGCTTGTGACACCACCAGCAGCACAGAGTCACCTTGACATGCTTAGCTTTAGAAGTGCAAAGATCAGGTTTGAGCTTCTCAAGAATGATATTGTTTGCCCTTAAGTAATCTCAATCTATATTACAAGTACTATCTTTACGTAAAAGAAGGGGTTATTATATAATTATTTTCATAAAGTCTCATCTTCATTATGAAAGGGATGTAACACTATTAAGAATAATTATCTTTATAATACTTATCTAAATTATAATAGCTCTAGCTTAACTGTCATCTGAAAGGCTTCACCCAGTCAATGAGAGAAATGGATGCAGAGACCAAACATTAGGCAGAACTTTAGAAATACTATGGAATAAAAAGAGAATCAATTGACAGTGCCATAGGGATCAAGGACAACACAAGAAAACCTACAAAATCAACTGACCTGGGCCCATAGGGTTCACAGAGATTGAATTGCTAACCAGAGAGCATGCATGGGATGGACCTACTCCCTCTGCACATAAGTAACAGTTGTGAAGTTGGGTCTTCATGTGGGACTTCTAAAGCTAGAGCAGAGGCTGTCTCTGACCGCATTGCCTGCCTTTATATTCCTTTCCCCTAACTGATCTGGCATGTCTAGCATCAGGAGAAGATGGGCCTATCTTACTGTAACTCAATATGCCAAGGCTGGGTGATGTTCATGGTCTCTTCTTTTCTGAAGAGAAAGGGAGGATAGGGAAGGGAGGAGACAAGAGAGGGAGAGCTGTGCTGGGATATAAAGTAAATTAATTAATAAAATTTATTAAAATAATAGATCTTGATAAGCTCTACTTCTTTGTAACACACATAGGCATAGAAGATAGGTAAAGTTTATTGTTACATGAATTCTCAAGTCATCAGAGTGCATGATGACCAATATACCATTTTGCAGACTGATAAGTGCTATAGGTCTAAAGTGTCTTTAAATGTTTTGGGAGAGACAACTACTCCTGGGAGGTGATTTTCTGTCCTGTTTATTGGCAGCCTCATTTCTACTAACTTCTAAAAGTGAAACAACGAAATTTGTTTGTTCTTTACCAGAAACTTTCCAACTAGATAATGATCTTAAGCTTCACAGAATTGTTCAGACTGTCATATATCAGGGATGCTTTGGCATGAGTGAGGATTGAGTTGAGAAATGCATCACCATTTACATATAAATAAAACCTCTGTTAGAAAACAGTAAGAGCTACATGCAATGCACAGAGCATGCTGCTACAAATACAACAGACAATGATTCTATTTAAATGACTCATAGAGTGCCTAAGGGCCATTGTTTTACTAGTCTTTCTCTTGATCTGGTCCACATCCAGTATTGTAAGTGCTTTCTTAATTAAATGGATTTTTTTCTAGTTTTATTCATAGCCCCATGGATCTCCAATTCTATGAATTAGAAAACAATTCTATGTATTGGCTTTAGTCTGTCATCCATTATTTTAATTAATAATCAGAATCCAGAAATTTTGGTTCCTGATTTTACAATTTGCCTATAATGATACAGGAGTTCCTATCTTCTCATTTGTTTGTTAGTGGGCAATAAGAGGTCATGCACCCTTAGCTCGCTACAAATTCATTATGTACCTGAGAGTAGCCTTGAGGTTCTAGTTCTCTAGATCTACTTCCCATGTGCTCAGAACGCAGGCATGTGATACCTTTTTATTTGTAAATTACATGATTTTTATTAAATGTTGAAACTCAAAGTTTACAGTACACTTTAATGTGACCCAATGAATACTGAAAAACAATGACTTAAAGAAATCTAAAGGGAAAGCAAAGGAGACCAAGGTGTACACTTTCACTGAGTTCCTAATGGGTGCATATTATGACTTAATATGATTTTTACATCATAAAGAACATCAAAACTGTGGATGAGAAAAATCCTAGGTTACTGCATATGCTCTAAAAAGAGATATTACAAATGAAGAATATTTCCAAATTCATTTAAAGCTGTAGCTTTGTATGGAAAAATTATATCTCAGAATATAATATATTTGGAATAGCAGGGTAAAAGTGGAGTACCCTACCTAGTGAAATTCCTTTCATCTATTTTACCCTGATAGGGAAGGAAAGTAAAAGTATCCTGTCTCCTTGGTGCAATAAAAAAGTAACTTGTATCATTGCAGAAATGCAAAGGTTTTCTTTCATCTAAAACCTAACACGATATAAGACCAAACATTCTTTTAATTGTCTTTCAACAGCTTCTAAACATGCTGACAGTTAATGAAATTGCTAACATGGTATAATAAACATAATTTCCTTGTGAATTTTTGTTTTTCATTTTAATTATTCTCTGTGCATCTTTGGAAAGCAAAGAAAAGCATTTTGTCTATGAACATGAAAATGTTGTGGAATAATTATGGGAAAATATTGTTTTTTTTCATTTGTTAATCATGTAGAGAAAGTGACAGATGACTAAGTCATGGGCAGTAAGCAGGAAGACAATGGAGAAAACTCTCAGGGATAAAAACCTTAAATATTTTGTGTTATGTGTCTTTCTAGATTCATTTTGTATGGTTTTTTTTGCATATTTAAGATTGTTAACTCTCTAGAGAAATAATTTTTGTAAGATTATGACTGGGTTGCTTTAAAAATCCAAAAAACTGACTAAAAATATCCTGCATGTTTATGTGCCTTGATAACATTCCTGGTTGTACTATTTTCCTGACAGGAAAGGAGATATACTGCTCTATTTTTAATTATCAGGCCATTGAAATATTGTACCTCAAAGGAATAAACTAAAATGGAGAAAAGCAAAGACTTGAAACCTGAGGCAGCCAGTGTAAAAGCTTGCCTTCCAGAAAAAGTTATCACATCTTTCTGACAACACCTGGAAATGAAAATGTGCACTGCTTTCTTACCCCATTATTTTTGTGTAAAATTGTATCATTTCCTATAGAAATACAGAGAGAAACTCAGAGTCTCCATAGCTCCCCAGATTAACCACACTGTAAATAAAGTATTTTCTCTGTTATTTAGTTTTACATATCTATTTTTTGCTTTACTTATTTATTTATTTATTCATTTAATCAGTTAGTGTTAGTCATGTCTTGTCCCATGTATCTCACGTTGTCTTCCAGCTTGCTGTGCGTTCAAGGATAAACTTGACCAGCTAATCTTCCCTTTACCTATTAAGTACTGAAATTATTGTCCGGTGCCAACATGCCTGATATTCAGGGATGTTTGCTCTGTCCACATTTTATATTAGGAAGTTTTTTATCTAAGAGTTTACTATAAAAGTTTAATCATAATATTTAAAAATTTAATTTCAATGTGATAGTCCTATGAAATGCACTCTTATTTATATTAAATTTATGTATTTATTTACGTATTTGCTTTAGTACCCAGTATCAGCCTATCCTCTTTGCTCAGTACCCCCTCACACAATTCCTACCCCAACTTCACCTACAAGAAGAAACCTCCATCTGGGTGTCAAACCCTCACTCCTTACCCCCTACTTCCTGCACATTAAGTTGCTGTGGGAATTGACACATGTCTCTTCCACTGTCCCTTTAGAGGTGTGGGATCCACAGGAAGGCAAGCAGGTAGGCAACAGGCTCGGATGTTTTATAACTTCAGAGCTTGATAAAAGTAAATTTTATTTTATGAAAATTTGGTAACAAGAAAAATTTCAGTAAATGTTAATTTAAATACAGGGAAATACTTCTGTGGAATATCCACCTAAGATATAATTAATTCCACCTAAATATCCATTTAAGGTATATCCACCTAAGATATAATTAATTCTAATCTGTCGACATGGTGTTTGGAATGTAAAATCAATTGTATATGGACGTTATAAAGGACATTGTGTTTGTATGTGTGTGTGTGTTCACCCAGAGACTCGTGGAGAATATAAATGTGTTGCTCTATCATCTATGTCTAAATCCTTTGAGACAAGCTCTTTCCCTAAAGCTTGAGGTACACAGGAAGCCATCAACCAACAGACATCCTGTAATAAAATGGGAGTAATAGTAGTAGTAGTAGCAGCCACGGTAGCAGTAAGAGTAATAGTAGCAGAATCAGCATAATGGGAAATTTAGATGCATCTAGAATACATTAACACTGGGATACAAAGTCAGGTTCTATGCTTGCACAACAAATATACCAACCCACTGACCCGTCTCTCCAGCCCTTAAACAAATTTCTAATTTTATACAACAACAAACTTAGAAATTAAGGTGTTTTATAACTTCAGAGCTTGATAAATGTAATTTGTCACTATGTTCCAGCCTAGCTGTTGAATTTCTGTGGCATCAGGTGACCTAACCACACCTTTAATTTATCTTCTAGTTCACTGATAATGAAGAACAAATGGTGATCTTATTAGCAAATATTCATCAGTCCACAGCTGTTCTACTGATTATAAACAAGTGATTAATGTGGTGGATGGAGCTTAAACAAATTTCTAATACAAAAATAAGACTAAAATGAAGTTAGACATTAAAATGTTTCATAACTTCAACCTTAAAACAAGTAGATGCTCACTATGTTCCTGCTTGGCTGTTGACACTCTGTTGCATAAGGTGACCTCACCACACTTTTAATTTCTTTTCTGCTTTACTGATAATGAAGAGCAAATAGTGATTTTATTAGCATCTATCCATCAGTCTACACCTGTTCTAGTGATTGTAAACCAGTGATTAATGCAATGGCGGCAGCTCTCTTTATGAGAGAATGTCATTTTCAGTTTCTCTGACACTTCATTGTGCCAGTCATCTCCAAACATAAGGTCACAGCTGTTCGGTGACATTTTTACACAATGGAAAAATCAGACTGTTCCATAGAGAAATAAAAAGGAAATTTAATAACCTGACATTTGAATGAAGAAATAAGCCATTTCAAATACAGGCAATTTTACATGGATCTTAGGTGATGTTTGAGAAATAGAACAGGTTGTTTTCTTGGGCCACTTATAATACACAGACCTAACAAAGCCATCATTGTGAGCTGGTTTTTTCCAGTGTGCAATATGAATAAGCTTACGAAACGTTCGTGGCATCTTAAAACCACAAGTCTCTCTTTGGCTTTTACATAAGTATATATGTAGAATCACTGTGCATTTACCCATTTCCACCTCTTTGCTACTTATTTATATTCATTTTAAAATGAAGATAGCATAAGATGGTTCTTTGAACATGTTATATTAAAAATATATACACATATATATAATCTATGTTAGAAATTTATATAATTTATATAATGTATTATTAATATAAAATTTGCCAAAGATTTGATGAAGAGCAAGAAGGGAATACAGAAGGGTCTTAAGAGAAGAAAAGGAAGGGAGAAATACTGAAATAAATAATAATCTCAGCAATATGATAAAAATAAATAGTTTGACATTGTTGGATATGCTTCTGTCTTCTACTTTCAATACAGGGATTGGTTTTCTCCATTTTGTCATTCTCTTTGTTTTATATTTTATAGTCTTACTTTGGACTTCATTCATCATATATTTATTTTCATTTATATCTATTATATTTATTATTGATTACTTTCAGAGTCCTTTATACAATCCCTAAACTGCAGGTTAGGCCTGCCTATTTCCAGTTCTTATACTGAACACTTATCTTGTCTCCTCACAAGTAAAACACTTGCTTTTTAAACTGCATCACTTCTGATAATCATGAAACAGATGGGGAATTACTTTTTTTTATAACTTAAGTGTTTATTTATTGTCATGTATGGCATCCTCGAAAGGTGAATAATTTCTGTTGCTATTTGCAAATATAGTATCTAATTTTTGTCTTTTATGTATATTTTAATTCACATATAGATCATTAAAAGTAGCATTTATAGCTCATTCATCATTTTTTCTTGTGTGAGAATGCTCAGAATTCTGTCACTTTCCTCATTCTTGTGTGTGAGTCTCTTTCTCTTTCTCTCTGTCTCTTTGTGTGTGTGTGTGTGTGTGTGTGTGTGTGTGTGTGTGTGTGTGCTCGAGTGTATACTCCATGACTTCATCCAGGCCGGAATTTCTTTAGTTTCTTAAAACTTAAATACGTTAGTGACTAGATTTCTAAATCTATTTGTAGGTTCCCACCAAGTTATACTAACATGAATTTGCATATGGAATTGAACATTTGATTCTTTAAGTCTTTTTCCTATTACACTATTACATTATTCTCCCCAATAATAGATCCTCAGTACTATCAACCCAAGAGACTTGGGAATCATGCTTTCTTCTTTTGGGTTTCATTAGTGTTCCCACAACCAATGAACAGAAAATTGTTTTTACCTAACTTTGAAGAAATTATGGCATTGGTTCAGAATTATGTTGTACAACTCATGAATGATTTGCCTAATATATTAATGAATCATTCTAGCTAAACATAAATTAATACCTGTCATATTACCAGCTTTATTTTCTTTATAGCCAGATGGGATAGAAAGACAGGACAAACTGGGAACAGAGAAAGAAAAGGAATTTATCACTCTAGACTCCAGTTGAAGCCTCTCATGACTGGCAAAGAACAATACAAGCACACACTATATGTAGGGCAAAGGTTGCTGATAAAGGTATAATAATCTAGTCATGTGTATGCATTTAACAATAAAATAGTAAACAACAAGGCTGGATTGTGTGGTTCCTGTTTCTCATTTCTTTCACCATACATTTTCTGGGTGTCTCAAAGAAGAGCATTTTGTTTATAGTAAAGATACAGTGACTTCCTACATCTTCCTGCATTATAGCTTTGCAATATCAATGGAACTCCTGCCAGTATTGTTCAAAAACCAGTCACATATCATTTATGCTGTCCAGCAATCATTTAAAGGAAGAGTTTGAAAACAAAATAAAATCCTATATATGAATCATTGTGAAAACTAGAAAGTGAGACTTCCTTTGAGAAGCACACACCCATGCTCCAGGGTTTCTTTCCAAGTGTTTCTCTTTAACTCACAACTCTTCACCAACAAAGTTCTGATAAATTCCATTCTGTACATACTGGGTAGTTTTTCTCCATCAGCATTTCTGCACTGAAGCCAAAAATTCACTTTCATCAAAGTAGCAGTCTCTAAAAATGACTAGACATTCCCATGCTGCAACGTGTTATCATTGCACATCAAGCCTGCATGGTACTCCTGGTTATCACCTACAATATTTTATTTATTCAAATATCTGTATTTTCAACGTGATATTATTTTCATTACTGGCAAGATCTCAGAATTTAGTATCCAGAATAATTCTATCAATATGTGTCATGTTATTAAAATAATCAAACAATTAAACATAGAAAGTAGGTAAGCTTACCATGCACTATTGCATTTAGATACAAGAAAACAAAACAAAACTTACAGAAGACACTTGTGGGTGGAAAGGCAGGGATGGTCAATAAATAAAAAAAGGATTCTCAAAATGCTATGACCAACACAACTTACAGATGTAAAGGTTTATTTGGGAATAAACCCGAATATCAGAGTATTTGATGTCAGAGAGGAGGCATACTGGTAGGAACATGAAGTTGAGGGCTTACATTATATACTGCAAGCAGGAAGCTGAGAGAGTTTTTGAATCTAAACTTTCAGACCCTCTCCTCAGTGAAGTACTTACTCCTGCAAGAATATACCTCCAAAACCTACCCAAACATTGCCACCAATTGCAACCCAAGCATTCAATACCAAAGATTTACTGGGACATTTATCATTCAAAACATGAGAATGTCCATCCATCTAGTAAATCAAGTAAGGAGATTCTAATGTAAGATTGACATTTAGAAGTGTGAGCATTAGGAAAATAAAAATGAATTACTAAATTTAAGTTTATGTACAGAGAAAAAAATAGAAACTGCCATGCACTGAGTCAGGATGTGCTATCATTCAGAAGCAATATGGAATGAATGGTCGATCCAAATAAATCAATATTAATGGGGTCTAGTACGTAAGTGTGCACGGATAAGCAGGAAATGATATTGAAAGATAATTGATGCTGTCTTACATATTACTCTGTTGGAAGAATGTTTCTGATCTTTGTCCTATCACAGTAAGTGGCAGTAAATGTTCCCCTTCTGCTTAAAATAACTATAAGGCAAGAAGCCACACTTTTCAGGCATTTCACAATTATGCCTTTGGGAAAAAAAATATTCTTGGATAGTGATTATCAGGCTCGGGATCCCTGATAGGCTGGTCTTCCCTGTGAGAGCAGAGTTCAGGCGATAGTATTCAGAGGTCAGTGGAAGGTTAGCTGATTTGAGGAGGCTGACAGAAGCCACTGAGGTCATAATAAACTGAGTAGACTATTTGACAAAGACGTCTGTACAAGAGAGCTTCACCTATCATTGTCAGACCTTATCTGTTTCCCAACTATATCATCTTCAAATATATGTTTGAAATATCTAAATGTACTGAGTTATTAGTGTTTTAGCTTTTCAGTTTTATGCATGGTATCAGGTATTCTGTTTTGATTTAGAACTATATCTATCCCTAAAGACCGCTTGGCTTAGATTCAGTGCTCAGGTAATAGTGCCTTCTGTTTACCCTGCTTTAAGGATGATTATTGTGTCTTAAGGTTGATTATCTACATTTTATTTTGCAGATGATTTGCACATTTTATTCTAGATAATTTTCATATAGTTCATTCTACTCATTTTATGTGTATTTAATGAATAAAGCTATCCCTTGGAAAGGAAAGCTGAAGCAAACCTGGCTCATGCTGGCAAGCCCCTTGACTCTCCCCCTTGCTTCCCCCTACATGCACGGTTTTTCTCCTCTTTTCTTAAGCCTTTTAAAAAGGCTTTTGTTCCATTTCTGGCCTTTGCACAATCCATGACTTCTGCAAAACTTTCTTTTCTTTAGTTATAAATTGCTATGATCCTGCTGTAGCTTAACCTCCCAGGCACTGCAGGTGGATTCACTGTGAAAGAAAAAATGTCTCTTTTATTTGACATAGTTATCTGTGTACTTTCTAGCTTAAATTTTTAAATAATATATTGAAATAAAACTGCTTATCCTTTTTAGAATAAATTAAGCTGAAAATAAATGTTTCTATATAAAATATATTCATAGAAATTAATGTTTCTTAGGGTAGCTAATTGGAATGCAGAAGGATCTGCTGGAGTTATCTCAATTCAAAGCCTACAAAAAGAGAGATAAGAAAGATTTGGGGAAAAGGCTTATTTTGGTCTATTAAAAACTCTAAAGAGAGAATTGGTCTCTCTCTCACACACACACACACAAAACTTTTGTAAAAATGGATGGTTGAACATTCTTCATTTTTAAAACTCATATTATAGTCAGAAAATCATATTTATGACTTGTTAGTATATATTATGATTGATTTTCTGGTAGGTATCTGTTGGTTTGCTTTATTTTTGCTAGGATAAAAGATGTTTTCATGTATCCTAGGCTCAGTGTATTACCAAAGTTAACCTTGAACCTTATGTTTTCTCAGCAGAATTGGGTGTGGGATTATAGAAATGTTTTACCAGCTCGGATTATGCTGTACTAGGGTGCCAAAACCAGAACTTCCTGCATTTCTACAAATACTCCACTAGTTGATTACATCATCAAGCCACCAGACACTAGTGAGTGTTTAATGCTAGACTACAGGTGGGATTCAAAAGGAACAATGTAGGTATATATAGCACATATAGATCCATGATAATCCTGTGACCTTGTTGTCGTAAAGATGACATGGCAGAAAGATACACACAAGAATAATTAGAGAAGGAAGGGGCTTTATTTTGATGCTTGAAGAAAAAATGTTTAAAACTATGTTGTAGTCAACAGGTGAATTAATAATTAAGCTCTGAAAAATGGAGCTGCCAAAAATGATGTGACAATGACAAGATCCAACAAATGAAGAGCCCCGAAGAAAGGAGAAATGGGAGGACATTACCAGAGTATCGTATATGAGAAGCAGGCATAGTGGCTCTGTCTGTCAAGAAACTATATACTCCCTTCTTTATATTTATTTGATGGAAGATATTATGGTATGAAATTATTTCAAAGGCTTTTTTCACATCTAACATAATATTTTGACATAAAATTATTTGTATTTAACTTATTTTTTACTTATCCATATAAGATCTCGCTCACTCCCCTCTTCCCAATCACTTCCTCCCACAATCCTTCCATGAACCACCTCCCTTTCTCCTCTGAGCAGGTGAGCAACCTCCCCTGGGTATTCCCCAACCCTGGCACTTCAAGTCTATTTCCCACTGAGGCCAGACAAGGCAGCTCAGTTAAAGGAACATATCCTGCACACAGTCAATCGCTTTTGGAGTAGCCACTGAGCCATTTGTTTGGGAGCTACATCAACACCAAGCTCAAGATCTGATGTGTGTGTGTGTGTGTGTGTGTGTGTGTGTGTGTGTGTGTGTCTGTGTGTGTCTGCGCGTCTGTGTGTGCACATACACACAACGGAAGCTATCTAGTTGGCCATTTCTGCTGTCTCTGATTCATCTACCCTGCCTGTGTTTATTCTGTAAATATCCAATGATGGGGCTTTGAATAAAGAGATGAATTTTAATATCTTATTATAACTAAAATCTTGGATTAAGACTAATAATAAGATCTATAATGATTATGATAATAGAGGTAAATTAATAAGATTGAAAAATAAATAATACTTTATAACAAATAAGTAGTTATTACTGCTCTTCATATTTTTTCTTTTCTTGTAAAAATTCTTTATTATTATTAGACAAAGTTACCTGTTATGCAGCCCAAGCTTATCTAAATTTGCAATATTTTTGTGTCTACTTACAAGAATGAAAATCATAGGCATGTGATACAATGTTCTGATCATAACTACACAGTGTTGCAGTAAGTACAGACATAAAATAAATGCTTTATGCCGGAAATATAAGGGATGTTATGTTAGAAAAATGGTAAAATGCATGTTTCTGTTTACAGAAAAATTAGTTCAGACATCTGCATCCTTTAAAAAAAAAAAACCTTAATCAAAAATCCAAAGTATGTTTTTATTTGGCAATACTTTAGTAGCTATGTCATTAAGTATAATTCATTCTAGTGTCTTTCAATATCTAGTTTTCTGTATCAAATATCAATTTCAGGATGCATTAAAGGTTTTCAAAAAATGCCTATCTCAGTTAGATACTCTGCTAAGAGCCATAGAGTTTTTTTATGTATAAGCATAGAATCTTCATGAGTTTTGATATATCTTTTATAAATGATTTTCAGAAAATATTTATTTCTTTCACATGTTCAATAATGAGGAGTTAGGCATCCAGTGCTATATAATATTTATATTTTCTGTGTGGATATATCAAGGCAATCTGCTTGGTTAAGTTTGAATTTTTGACAATTCCTTTCTTTATTATGTTCTACACTGTATCACTACAAGTATATTTTGTTCTTTTTGACTTAACTAAAATTTAGCACTCCTAATATTTACCTAATTGGATGTAGAGACTGATTTAATATAGTTTGAATAAAAATTAATGTGACTTTTATTACAGTTCTTAAGACATTCATTAAGGTGGCAAAATAATGTCGTTTACATTATTATAGTAGTCATGAAGAGATTTAAATTTAGTATTCTTAACTAAAGTCCAGCTCTCTGGAACTTTAAATCAGTCTCATTCATTAATATCTGAATTACATTTTCTTTTCTATAAAAATTAAATAATCAGCTTTGCTTAAAGAAGAAAAATGATTCAATCCTTATAGCCAAAAGTTACAAATGATTCCTTCAAAACAATGCACATGTAAATTAGGTAGATCCTGGTACTATTTTTCAAGTGTACTGTGGTGGTTTGAATAAGAATAGCCCAGTAGGTTCATATATTTGAATGCTTACTGACCATGGATTGGGATTCAGGGATTTTTTCATAGGATTACATTAGGATGTATGGTTTTATAAGAGGAAGTGTGTCACAGGGGAGGGGCTTTGACTTTTTTTCCCTCAAATATAACCTTCAGAGACAGCTCAGGTTGGGACTTCATCATGTCCCGAGATGGCAGGGCTGATCACTCACAACAGGCTACTCTTTGCAATCCTTGAGTAGAGTCTCCAGTTCCATCTTTCTCCATGATCTTCAAGCTCCTCCAATTCTCTTTCTGTCCCATATATCCATCATTTAATTGCACATTGTGGTAGCTTCTGCTGCAAGATGTGGACATTCTGGCATGCTCCTGGGTGAAGGGTATGATGGCAAGAAGATGTCTGTCTATAGCTTGCCTGTTCCATGCATGTAAGGGCATTTCTATGGGTAGCAAGGCAGTACTCAGTGTCTTTTGTGGTACTGTGTTGTAGTAGGTGGCTTCTGCACATCTACGACTGCCTGTATTGGGTCTGGGGTGGAAGGCCTGTGAGAATCTTTCCCAGCTGACACCCTGAGGCATGGCAAAATACATTTCTCTATATGTCTTCCTCCTCCCATGCTGCTATGTTGCCTGGATTTCATTTCATTTGATTTTTTTTTTAATGTATCCTAGGCATAAAACATCTTTGGCTGCCAAGCCAGGCATTAAGATAGGATAATCACTCGGCCCAGCCTTTCCACCTTTTACTCTCGGAGCACAAAATATTCAGGGTGTAGCTCCTAGATACTTCTCTAGCACCAGCCTACTTCCTTGCCACCCAGCTTTCATCACTGGATTCTGACACGATGATAAGGGACTAAGTCTCAGAAGCACTAAAATATCCCTAATTAAATGCTTTCCTGTGTAAGAGTAGCCCTGTACTTAGTGTCTCATCACAGCAGTAGAACAATGACTAAGCAATACATTACACCTATGTTCAAAAGATTGAAGAAAGTGTTTAAAAATAAATATAAAACTAGAAAGTTCAAATAAAAAAATCATGTCTATTATAAAAAATAATATCAGAGTAATTAGTCGTTAAGAAAAACAAAATTTTTTAAATCATTAAATAAGGAAGCATTGCTTATAATTTTTAAAAATGAAAATAGATAAAGTGAAAACCAAAGGAAGAAAATTAGAGTCTGATGTCATGTACCAAGTACTTTTAGGTTTTGTCCTTTAGTGCAACCCATTAACCTTTCCACTTCACCACCTCTCAACTCTTCTTTAAAGGATAATTTATTCTGACCAGAAAAAATAAATAACCAACGGACACCATTTATATTTGAAATCAATTTATAAGCATTTTCCAAACACTTAAAATTGTTTTACTCAGACTTATTTGGTAAGGGGATGAAATAATCACTGGAGAAAGAAGAAGTAAAGGACTGGGTGAGAGAGGAGAGAGGGAAAGGGGACAGGGTCAGGTATCGAGGGGGACAGGAGAGAAGCCCAGAGAGCCAGAAGAATGAATGAAAATATGCAGCTGCTGGGAGTCAGGAGTGAAGAGAACTTCAAGAAAGTGTCAGAGATGGGATGTGAGAGGCTCCCAGCACTCAGAAGAAATGGAACCTGAAGAAACTGGTAGATAGACAGGGCCCTCAGTAAAGGGATGGAGTTACCAATCTACCTTCAAAATTTTTGACCCAGAATTGTTTCTGTCTAAACTAAATATAGGAACAAAAATGGAGCAGAGACTGAAGGAAAGTACAACCAGTGACTAGCACACCTTGGGATTCATCTTATGGGCAGGCACCAAACCCTGACACTATTTGTTGATGCTATGCTGGGCTTGCACACAGGAGCCTAGTATGGCTGTCCTCTGAGAGGTGAAGCAGCTGAATGAGATATATACAGTACTAACAGCTAAGCATTGGACTGAGGTCAGGGACCCCTAAGGGAGAGTTAAAGAAAAGATTGAATGAGCTGAAGGGGCTGGCAACCACATAAGATGACCAGCAACATCAACTAACCTGGACCTCTGAGAGCTCCCAGGGACTAACCCACTACCCAAAGAGCATACATGGGCTGGTCCTTGTCCCCTATCACATATGTAGCAGAGGACTACTTTGGCTGGCCTCAATGGAAGAGGATAGACCTAATTATGTTAAAACTTGATGCCCCAGGGAAGGGAGATGTGGGGTTGGGGGACACTCTCTCAGAGGAGAAGGGCAGAATGATGTTAAAAACTCCAGGATTGAGGAACCAGTAGGGGCAATATTTGGAATATAAATAAAGAAAAAATTAAGTTTTAAAAAGTCAATTGATACTTTTAATTTTTTTGATATTTTACAACAAACTTATGAAGTTTGGTAGACTAATTTATGAACAATTTCCATGAAGTTAATTTTTTTCACTTTTGAAAATTGGTTATGCAAGCCATCTGTTTTGACATTCCTTCTTGTTTTTATGATATGAGAATATCATATAATGTTTTCTTTCTGTCAGTTGTATTTTGCATAGATTGTGAAAGGATACATTTGTTATATTTCTCATGTGAACATTATGACTTTATTTGTATTTCCTTTAGATCTGAGTTTTTTGTCAGGTAATATCATTTTGGACTTTGTTGATTATCAAGATTTTCCATCATATTATTATTTTCTTACGTTGTTCACAATACTGATTTGTCTTCCAGAAAATGTGTGTGTATGTATGTTTGTGTGTATTTGTATTCAATTTCTACAAGCACATGACAATTGAATTTTATTTATTACCTCAATAAAATGATTATGTATATGTATATTTTGATTCTTAATCATTTATTCACCTTTTATATTTGAAGCAGTCAATTATTTTATTGATTTATTTCTGTTACTTATATCCTCTCAGTGTCCTAATTTTGATCTTTTGAAAGTTCTCTCATATCTATTTTAAGCATTATGAGGACTGACATAAAAATGAGTTGCAATTTTTAGCATTAGAAATTTTTTTGATGTTTTTATTAGAGCTGTAGTATACCTCAGTTACTCTTGCTAGATGTCAGGATCAAAAAAAACATACTATTCAATATTTGCTGTAACTTGATATAACCAAAATATTATATTTTGAATTTAATCATTCTAAACATGTAATAGGTTTTTGACAGTTTTTGACTTTTCCTTTATTAAACCATTTATATTACTTGAGCAAATTTTCATTTATGTATCTATTTATTCATCTCTTCTGGGCTGCATTTGACATTGTTTTTATTCATGTATTCTACCAGGATAGAATTTCTCAAAACTGTCCTCTGTTCTATTGAGAGCAGTACCAATTTGTTATTCTCACCAGGATGACTATGCTCAATCTCCAAGACATCTTATGCAGATACTGATGATAATTCTCAAAATTATCTCTGAAATGACATACTATTAATTACATTTTTCTCCTTTCTTATTCTTCTTTCATATATTACACCCAACTGCAGTTTCCCTTCCTTCTTTTTCAATTCCCTGCCCTCAATTCTTCCCTTCTCAGAAGATCTCTCTCTCTCTCTCTCTCTCTCTCTCTCTCTCTCTCTCTCTCTCACACACACACACACACACACACACACACACACATAAACACACACCCCTCCTCTCAGATAAAAGTCAATCCTCCCAGGGACATCAAGCAAACACAGCAAAACAATCTACAATAACACTAGGCACATACTATCACATCAAGGCTTAACAAGACAATCCAGTGGAAAAAGGTCAAACAGGAAAAATGATCAGAGATAACCCCTGCTCACACCTTTAGGAATTCGGTAAGAACACCAAACTACTCAGCCATAACATATACACAAAACATCTTATAGGTTCCCAGATCTCTGTGTGCCCCTGTTAATCCTTGTTAATTTATTCTCTGAGCCTTGCTCTGTGGTGTCCCTGATTCTTCCTGTTTACTTGATTCATCCTCTCTCTCTCCACAAGATTCACTGAACTATGTTTGCCTGTGGGACTCTCTATCTGCTTCCAAGAGTTGCTGGATGAAGTCTGTGGTGACTTTCTAATGATGATGATTTTGCTAAGTGTTAGGACCAGAGCACTTCCCAGGTAGGGCAAACTGTATGTCAAAGTTGGGACTGGGTTGTATTCCATCCTTCCACTTGAGACCTTGTCTGGTAACAGAAGTTGTCTGATTCAGGATTCGTGTCTCCCGTTAATAGGATATTTTGCTAGGGTTACTCTCATAATTCCAAGAAGTTTCCTTTGCAGTAGATTTCTTATGCAAACTATATTAGATGATGCTGTCTTTATGAATTAGACTTTTTTAAAAAAATATGTTAACAATGCAAACAGAAGGAAATGAAATAATTGGAATATAATTGAGGTAAAAATGGTCAATATAAAGAAAATTAAGACCTGAGCATTTTAAAAGCAAAATAAGCACATAGACAAAAAACATCATTCATACATAAAATCGAAGTTTAACTGTGTCAGTCTAAATCCTGTAGCTTAATATTAAACATCAGAGACTCATGACATGACTCATTGACCAATCTAATATAGAAAATTCCTCAATTAAGTTTTCTCCTCTCTACATTGTGTCACTTAATAAACGAGACAAACAAGATTGCTATGTATGTTAATACTACATTATAACATAAAATATTTTTACTTGAAATAAGCCTGTCTATTCTAGTTATCCATATATTGTGTATTAAAATTCTATTTTGTATTATTTTATAAATGTTTTCTTTTGCTAACCACTTGTTATAAGCTATCTCAATTACTATAACTAGACAACTGCATGTTTTTGTTGAAGCAACAGGAACAAATACTTATGATTGAACAAAGAATTAAACACAGAAATTGAGGACTATACATTTAAGGAGCAATGGAATGAGTAAATGCCTAGTCCTGGAGAATTACAGAATTTAACTGTAAGTTCATTGTGGTTGGAAAAGTGTCATGGCGCTATGATAAAAATAGCAAAATATATGTCAGTTTTCTTTTAAAATTTTTAGGTTTTCTCAGATTCCACCAGAGACATCCTGGAGGCTCCATGGATCCCATAGCTGTAGGTAGGAAGACCCACACACTGCCCTAAGCCCATAGCTGGGTGGTGGGAGCACTCAGATTCCAGTGGATACCCAAACCCCCCACCCCTGCGGAATAGCACTCCCCTTCTGCCCCTCTCCTGGATCTGAGGCCTGGAGCAGACCTCTGCCCGGTCTGCTCTTGTGTGGACCCCGGATTTCACCTGAGACATTCTGGAAGGTCAATTCAACCCATCATAGCAAGCCCTAAACACCCCATCACACCAGAAAAGCAGGAATCAGAATTAAAATCACTTCTCATGATGATGATAGAGGGCTTTAAGAAAGACATAAATAACACTCTCAAAGAACTTAAGGAGAACACTGGTAGACAGATAGAAACCCTTAAAGAGGAAACACAAAAATCCCTTAAGGAATTGCAAGAAAATGCAACCAAACAGGAAAAGGAATTAAACACAACCATCCAAGATCTAAAAACGGAAGTAGAAACAATAAAGAATCTCAGGTGCAGAAGATACCATGGAAAACATTGACACAACTGTCAAAGAAAATGCAAAATACAAAAAGCTACTAACCCAAAACATACAAGAAATCCAAGACACAATGAGAAGGCCAAACCTAAGGATAATAGGTATAGATGAGGGGAAAGACTCCCAACTTAAAGGACCAGTAAATATCCTCAACAAAATTATAGAGGAAAATTTCCCTAACCTAAAGAAAGAGATGTCCATAAATATACAAGAAGTCTACAGAACTCCAAATAGTTTAGACCAGAAAAGAAATACTTCCTGCCATATAATTAACAAAACATCAAATGTACAAAACAAAGAAAAAATACTAAAAACACTAAGGGAAAAAGGTAAAGTAACATATAAAGGCAGACCTTTAAGAATTACACCAGACTTCTCACCAGAGGCCATAAAAGCCAGAAGATCCTGGACTGATA
Source organism: Arvicanthis niloticus (assembly GCF_011762505.2). Classification (NCBI taxonomy): domain Eukaryota; kingdom Metazoa; phylum Chordata; class Mammalia; order Rodentia; family Muridae; genus Arvicanthis; species Arvicanthis niloticus. The sequence goes on along the minus strand of NC_047660.1, from coordinate 13,425,390 downwards.
TCATACAGACCCTAAGAGAACACAAATGCCATCCCAGACTACTATATCCCAGCAAAACTCTCAATCAATATTGATGGAGAAACCAAAATATTCCATGACAAATCCAAATTTACACAATATCTTACCACAAATCCAGCACTTCAAAGGATAATTGGTGGAAAACTCCAACACAAGGAGGGAAACTGCAACCTAGAAAAAGCAAGAAAGTAATTATCCAACAATCCTAAAAGAAGGTAGCTATACAAACATATCTCCACTGCCAATAACAAAAATAACAGGAAACAACATTCATTTTTCCTTAATATCTCTTAATATCAATGGACTCAATTTTCCAATAAAAAGACATAGACTATCAGACTGGATACATCAACAAGACCCAGAATTTTGCTGCATATAGGAAACACACCTTTGTGAAAAAGAAAAACACTACCTCAGAGTAAAAGGTTGGAAAACAATCTTCCAAGCAAATGGCCCCAAGAAACAAGAAATAATCCGTTGTACCCTATCAGACCACCATGGACTAAGACTTGTCTTTGACATAGACAAAAACAATGGAAAGCCCACATACAAGTGGAAAATGAACAATGCTCTACTCAATGATAACTTTGTCAAGGAAGAAATAAAGAAAGAAATTAAAGACTTTTTAGAAATAAATGAAAATGAGGACACATCATATCAAAACTTATGGGACTCCATGAAAGCAGTACTAAGAGGAAAAATCATAGCTCTAAGTGGCCACAAAAAGAAAATGGAAAGAGCATACATTAACAACTTGACAGCACACCTGAAAGCCTTAGGACAAAAAGAAGCTAATATACCCAAGAGGAGTAGACTGCAGGAAATAATCAAACTCAAGGCTGAAAACAATCAAGTTGAAACAAAAAGAACTATACAAAATATCAACAAAACCAGGAGCTGGTTCTTTGAGGAAATCAACAAGATAGAAAAACCCTTAGCCAGACTAACCAAAGGGTGCAAAGACAGTACTAAAATTAATAAAATCAGAACTGAAAAGGGAGATATAACAACAAAAACAGAGGAAATTAAAAAAAAAATTGTCAGATCCTACTACAAAGGCGTATACTCAACAAAATTGGAAAATCTGGATGAAATGGACAATTTTCTAGATAGATACCAGGTACCAAAGTTAAATGAAGAGCAGATAAACCATCTAAACAGTAGCATAACCCCTAAAGAAATAGAAGCAGTCATTAAAAATCTCCCCACCAAAAAATGTCTGGGGCCAGATGGTTTTAGTGCAGAATTCTTTCAGACATTCAAGGAAGACATAATACCAATCCTCTTCAAGTTATTCCATTGAATAGAAACAGAAGGACACTACCCAATTCATTCTATGAAGCTACCATTACGCTCATACCTAAACCACAGAAAGACCCACCACAGAAAGAGAACTACAGACCAATCTTTCTTATGAATATTGATGCAAAAATACTCAATAAAATTCTCGCAAACCGAATCCAACAACACATCAAAACGATTATTCATCATTATCAAGTAGGCTTTATCACAGGAATGCAGGAATGGTTCAATATTCAGAAATCCATCAATGTAATCCACTACATAAATAAACTCAAAGAAAAAAACCACATGGTCATCTCACTAGACACTGAGAAAGCATTTGAAAAAATTCAACATCCCTTCATGTTAAAAGTCTTGGAAGGATCAGGAATTCAAGGACCATACCTAAACATAATAAAAGCAATATACAGCAAGCCAGTAGCCAACATCAAACTAAATGGAGAGAAACTTGAAGCAATCCCACTAAGATCAGGGACTAGACAAGGCTGCCCACTCTCACCTTACCTATTCAATATAGTACTGGAAGACCTAGCCAGAGCAATTAGACAACAAAAGGAAGTCAAAGGGATACAAATAGGAAAGGAAGAAGTCAAAATTTCACTATTTTCAGATGATATGATAGTATACTTAAGTGACCCTAAAACTTCCACTAGAGAACCCCTAAACCAGATAAACAACTTTAGCAACATGGCTGGATATAAAATCAACTCAAACAAATCAGTAGCCTTCCTCTATTCAAAGGATAAATAGGCTGAGAAAGAAATTAAGGAAATGACACCCTTCACAATAGCCACAAATAAAATAAAATATCTTGGAGTGAATCTAACCAAGCAATTGAAAGATCTGAATGACAAGAACTTCAAGTCTCTGAAGAAAGAAATCAAAGAAGACCTCAATGCAATCCTATTCAAAATTCCAAATCAATTCTTCATAGAGACAGAAAGAGCAATTTACAAATTCATTTGGAATAACAAAACAAACAAACAAACAAAAAAAAAAAACAAAGATAGCAAGAACTATTCTCAACAATAAAAGAACTTCTGTGGGAATCACCATCCCTGACCTCAAACTGTACTACAGAGTAGTAATGATAAAAACTGCACGGTATTGGTACAGAGACAGGCAGGAAGATCAATGGAATAGAATTGAAGACCCAGAAATGAACCCGCACACCTATGGTCACTTGATCTTTGACAAGGGAGCTAAAACCATCCTGTGGAAAAAGGTCGGCATTTTCAACAGTGGTGCTGGCCCAACTGGAGGTCAACATGTAGAAGAATGCAAATTAATCCATTCTTATCCCCTTGTACAAAGCTCAACTCCAAGTGGATAAAGGACCTTCATTTAAAGTCAAATACACTGAAACTAATAAAAGAGAATTTGGGGAAGACCCTCAAATACCTAGGCACAGGAGAAAAGCTCCTGAACAGAACACCAATGGCTTATGCTCTAAGATCAAGAATCAACAAATGGGACCTCATCAAATTGCAAAGCTTCTGTAAGGCAAAAGACACTGTCAACAAGACACAATGGCAACCAACAGATTGGGAAAAGATCACTACCAATCCTAGATCCTATAGAGGGTTAATATTGAATATATACAAAAAAACTCAAGAAATTAGACACCAAACAACAAAATAACCCCATTAAAAATGGGGTAGAAAGCTAAACAAAGAATTCTCAACTGAGGAAACACGAATGGCCGAGAAGCACCTTAAGAAATGCTCAACATCCTTAGTCATCAGGGAAATGCAAATCAAAACAACACTGAGATACCACCTCACACCAGTCAGAATGGCTATGATCAAAAATTCAGGTGATAATAGATGCTGGCAAGTATGTGGAGAAAGAGGAACACTCCTCCATTGTTGGTGGGGTTGCAAGCTGGTACAACCACTCTGGAAGTCAGTCTGGCAGTTTCTCAGAAAATTGGACATAGCACTACCTGAGGATCCAGCTATACCACTCCTGGGCATATACCCAGAAAATGCCCCAACATATAACAAAGACATATGTTCCACTATGTTCATAGCAACCTTATGTATAATAGCCAGAAGCCTGAAAGAACCCAAATGCCCTTAAACAGAGGAATGGATACAAAAAAATGTGGTATATTTACCCAATGGAATATTGCTCACCTATTAAAAATAATGAATTCAAGAAAATCTTAGGTAAATGGATGGAACTAGAAAGTATCATCCTGAGTGAGGTAATGCAATCATAAAAGAACACACATGGTATTTACTCACTGATATGTGGAGATTAGCCCAAAAGTTTGAAACAAAACAGATTCAACTAACAGACCACATGAAGCTCATGAAGAAGGAAGAACAAGTGTGGATGCCTAGGTCTTTATTAGAAGGAGTAACTAAACACCCAAAGGAGCAAATATGGAGACAAAGTGTGGGACAGAATCCAAAGGAGCAGTTGTATGGAGACCATTCCACCTGGGTATACATCCGATATGCAGTCACCAAAAACAGACCTGATATAAATGACAGTAAGGGAATGCTGACTGCAGCCTGATAAGGCTGTCTCCTTGAAGTTCCCCCAGAGTCTGACATACCCAGAGGCAGATACTCGCTGCTAACCATTAATCTGATCAAGGGTTCCCAATGGAGAAGTTAGAGTGTAGACTGAAGGAGAGGAAAGGGTTGGTGACCCATGAGGAGAGCAACAGTACCAACCAGGCAGAGCTCCCCAGGGTCTAAATCACCAGCCTAGAAGCACATATGGAGGGAAATGACTCCAGCTGTATATGTAGGGGAGGAAGGCCTTGTTGGGCATAGGTGGGAGAGGAGATCTTTGGTCCCATGAAGGTTGAACACTAAGTGGGGGTGGGGGGAACCTGAGGGTGGGGAGAGAGGAGTGAGGTGGGTGGTGCACACCCTCATAGAAGCAGGAGCAGAGGGGATGGAATAAAGGGTTCCTGGGTGGTGGGGGGAATGCAGTAAGGGGATAATATTTGAAATGTAAATATTATATCTAATAAAAGAGTGGGAAAAAAGCTGTTAGAACCATTATCTTTAATAAAATGTCAGCCTCCTTTAAAAAATTATCTTGATACTAAAGTTTGTTTTGAGAATTGTATATTGCAGAATACACAGCTTTGGTGTATCTACTCATCAAGCAAGCTGAGCAGACCTTCTCAAACCTCTGAGGTCCTGGAATACCATCTGGATGCTTGAAGACACAACATCAGAGGCTTATCAATTTACTCTTCCCTCCCACTCCTCTTCTAATATCTCAATGCCCATAATCAGCTTGAAGAAGTTAATGAAGAGTCAGTGCCCCTATTCCCTGGGATGGGGACTAAGGTGGTAAATATTGGGCTGTCTCTCTAGGGAAAAGTAGTGGCTTTGAGGGAATAGAGAGGATTAGCTAGGATTTATTGCATAGCCATAACCTATTATTAGAAATCTGTACAATTATTATCAAGATGAAGATATAATTTCTTAAATGGCACCAATTTACTTTGATTACAAATTTTAATGTTTTCATTGGTATGAGCTTCTTATTGATATAAAAGTGAGAAGAATATTGTTACTCTCATAGGCATTGTGCCTGTATAACACATGTAGGAATACAAGGCTTAGACCCGGTCCTTTAACTTTTTTAACTGATTTGAGATGGTCAGCCTGTGAGTTAAGGGACTATAACAAATTCATGGCTTGGAGTATATTGTTAGGGTGTTTTCTATGTTTTATTTAGAAATAGCTGAGTGGAGTTAACAGACAACAGTCCAGATTGCCTTATATGTGTAGTTGGTTTTCAAAACATCAGAAGTCCACAGAATTGACGTTACAAACATTTCCGTATTAATGTGCATTTTGATTAGAGACCTGTCTGCTCCTGACAGCTTCCTGTATTGAAATCTAAGAAGAAATTGAGCATCTTTGGAGTTTTTCCAGTTGTGGTGAGACAGCCAATAGGCAAGAATTGCCGCTTCCCATTTACAGACAAATTACTGTCCAGAAAAGGACACACTTGCAGAATAGTCGACTGATTATATCTGCCTAGACAGAGTAATCAGCCCTTAATAATTCTACAGCACTCTGGTCTGTCAGATGATCCTGGGCCAGAAGGCAGAAGAACATATGCTCCAACGTTTTGTAGTATAGGGAGTGTCCAGGTGTTCAGAGGTCTCTATAAATTGGCTAAGTTTTGGAAGCTATGTGTTGTGCTTCTCACAATTATAGTTAACTCAGTCATTCTGGATTTCTGATGGGGTTAAAAACTTATAGCCTCATAGCCAATCCTGGATATTTATCTTGAGATAAAAGATCTGAGTGGATGGTTGTCAGCTGACATTCATCCTAAAGCCAAGGAAAAAGCCAGGTTCAGAACTAAGTCTTTTATTTAGGAGAGATGACAAAGGTTCTGGTTAGTCAACAAAATGATGGACTGGGTATTAGGACTATCTTGTACCTCACTGGGGCATATTGGCATAATTATGCTCTAATTGTATTTTGAGAGAAAAGTTTTATTTTAACAGGAAGGGTGATATGTAGGAGGAGCTAAGATGGGAAGAGTAATGAGAGGAAGAGAAGGAGTAAGGACAGGAAGAGAGGAGAGGAGAAGCTAGGTGATGAGAAAGAGAAAGAGAGAGAAAGAAGGGGGAGAGAGGGAGGCAGATGTTCCCATGTTTCCACCAGTCAAAGATAGTTGATATATCTAGGTTGGGTATTGGGTTACACTTCTGATTGAGCATTACCAAACTTATAAAGCCTTTGATTAACATTTTAAAAAAGTGTATAAATGCAAAAAGAAAAAGGGGGCATGGGATAGGGGCTTTCTAGGTGGGGGAATAGGAAAGTAAATAAAATAAAATAAAATATCCAATAAAAAATAATAATAATAAAAGAATAAGGAAAAAAACTAACAAAAATTTTAGGTTTACATAAAACAGAGAGAATTTTTAATTCATTGTGAGTCATATTAGATCTAGATTTTATATTTTAATTCTAAGAATTTATATTTGAAAATTTTTACTATAGTTATTTTAAAGACAATGGAGTCCATCAAAAATATTTTATCATGATAGTATAAATTAAGCTGAAAATATCATTTGTCTTTGAAAGAAACAATTTGAAGCTTAAAATTGTTTTTACTTTTTAATTGTTTTGTTTGTTTGTTTATGACTTACCATTTCACGATTCTCATTACCTAAATTCTGAATAGAAAAACAAATAAAGTAGAAAATTTTAAAAGGTTAACCATTCTTAAGCTTTGTTGGTTGAGAAAATATAACTTAAAAATTAGGCACTCCCAGAAGATCTCTTTTTTTTTAATTTATTTTTTATTGGATATTTTATCTACATTTCAGATGTCATCCCCTTTCCCCATTCCCCCACCCCCCGCCAGACAGCCCCTATCCCATGCCCCCTTCTCCTTTTTGCTTTTATACATTTTTTAATGTTAACCAAAGGCTTTATAAATTTGGTAATGCTCAATATCAATCAGATTCAATCAGAAGTGTAACCTAATACCCAACCTAGATATATCAATTATCTTTGACTGGCAGAGACATGTGAACATCTGCCTCCATGTCTGGCCCCCCTTTCTCTTTCTCTCTCATCACCTAGCTCCTCCTCTTCTTCTTCTCCTCTTCTCCTTACTCCTCCTCTCCATACTCTTCCCACCTTAGATCCTCCTACATATCACCCTTCTTGTTAAAATAAAACTTTTCTCTCAAAATACAGTTAGAGCATAACTATACTAATTTATGTCAGTAAGGTGGAAGATGGACCTAATACCCAGTCCATCATTTTGTTGCATAAACAGAACCTCTGTCATCTTTCCTAGCTAAAAGACTTAGTTCTGAATCTGCCTCCCCCTCCCCACCCCCGGCTTTAGAATGAATGTCAGCTGAAAAGAATCCTCTCAAATATTTTCTCTCAAAGTAAATCGCAAGAATTGGCTATGAGACTATAAGTTTTTTACCCTGTCAGAAATCCAGAATAAATGAGTTAACTGAAATTATGGGAAGCACAAAGCATAGCTTCTAAAACATAGCCAATTTATAGAGACCACTGAACACCTGGACAGTCCCTATACTACTGAACGTTGGAGCATCAGATCTTCAGCCTTCAGGCCCAGGATCATCTGACAGACCTAGTGATGCAGAATTATTAAGGGCTGATTACTCTTTCTAGGCAGATATAATCAGTCGACTATTCTGCAAGTGTGTCCTTTTCTGGACAGTAATTTGTCTGTAGATGGGAAGAGGCAATTCTTGCCTAGTGGCTGTCTTGTCACAATTGGAATAACTCCAAAGATGCTCAATTTCTTCTTAGAATCCAAGACAGGAAGCTGTAAGGAGCAGACAGGTCTCTAATCAAAATGAACATTACTACGGAAATGTTTGTAACGTCAATTCTGTGGACTTCTGATGTTTTGAAAACCAACTACACATGTAAGGCAATCTGGACTGTTGTCTGTTAACTCCACTCAGCTGTTTATAAAGAAAATATAGAAAACACCCTAACAATAAACTCAAAACCATGAATTTGCTATAGGCCCTGAACTCACACTCTAACCATCTTAAATCAGTTAAAAAAGTTAAAGAAGGACTGGGTCTAAGCCTTGTATTCCTAAATGTGTTATACAGGCACAATGCCTATGATAGTAACAATATTCATCTCACTTTTATATTAATAAGAATCTCATACCAATGAAAATCTTAAATTTGAAATCAAAAAATTAATTTTGTACCATTTACGAATTTATAACTTCATCTTAGTAACAATTATACATATTTCTACCAGTAGGTTATAGCTATGCAATAAATCCTAGCTAATCCTCCCTGTTCCAACAAAACTACTACGTTTCCCTAGAAAGACAGCCCAATATTTACCACCTTAGTCCCCAAGCCCAGGGAATAGGGGCGCTGACTCTTCATTAACTTCTTCAAGCTGATAATTGGTGTTGAGATATTAGAAGAAGGGTTGGGGGAAGATTAAATTGATAAGCTTCTGACACTGTCTTCACTGCATCCAGCTGGAATTCTAGAACATCAGAGGTTCGAACAGTTCTGCTCAGCTTGCTTGATGAGTAGATACACCAAGGCTGTGTATTCTGCAATATACAATTCTCAAAACAAATTTTAGTATCAAGATAATTGTTTGTTTAAATTCTGGAATCTACTCTTCTGATGGCCTGCCTCTGTCATGTCTAATCCATATAATTCTGGGAGATTCTATGAGGGTGTGCTCCCACCATCCTCCCATTTTTGCCTTCCTGCTCTCAAATTTCCCAACATCAGGGAATCCAAATTTTCAGGCACCAAGGCTCTCCACTTCCACTGATACCTAACCCGTTACCCCATTCCCGCCCCCTCCAATTGCTATGCGGGTGTGCTCCCAACATCCTCTCATTCCTGCCTCCCTGTTCTTGCAATTCCCCCAAACTAGGGAATACAAACGTTCAGGTACCAAGGCTGTCCACTTCCACTGATGCCTAACAAGGCCACCCTCAACTACCTATACAGGTGGAGCCATGAGTCCCTCCTTTTGTGTTCTTGGGCTGGAGATTTTAGAATGGCTACTCCAGCTTGTTTCTTTGGACCATTTGCTTGAAAAATTGTTTTCCAGCCTTTTACTCTAAGATAGAGTCTGTCTTTGTACTGAGGTGGGTTTCCTGTATGCAGCAAAATGCTAGGTCCTGTTTATGTATCCAGTCCATTAGCCTATGTCTTTTAATTGGGAAATTGAGTCGATTGATGTTAAGAGATATTAAAGAACATTGATTGTTGTTTCCTGTTATTTTTGTTATTAGAGGTTAAGTTATCTTTGTGTGGCTATCTTCTTTTGGATTTGTTGGAAGAGGGTTACTTTCTTGCTCTTTCTAGGGTATAATTTCCCTCCTTATATTGGAGCTTTCCTGCTATTATCCTTTGCAATGCTGGGTTTGTGGAAAGATATTGTGTAAATTTGGTTTTGTCATGGAATATCTTGGTTTCTCCATCTATGGTAATTGAGAGTTTTGCTGGGTATAGTAGCCTGGGCTGGCATTTGTGTTCTTTTAGGGTCTGTATGACATCTGTCCAGCATCTTCTAGCTTTTATAGTATCTGGTGAGAAGTCTGGTGTAATTCTGATATGTCTGCCTTTATATTATCTTTTTTGTACCAGAACTTTGTGGGGTGGGTGTAACTAATGGGGTAAGCCCTGGGGTCCAAAATCTGCTCAGTGCTCAAGCAGAGACAGGATACTGCCCAGGTGAGAGCTCTGGGAGCCCTGTTTCCTCTGGGTTCTTAGATATTGGGGGCAGAGCTGCCTCCCAAGATCTGCTCAGTGCTCTGGCCCAGACCAAAGGGAACCAGTGTTCAGGGCAGGGAGTGACTTCCTGGGTCCTTGTGGGTTCCAGTTACTCCCTGTTTGGAAAGGACCTTGCTGTCTGCTTACCTAAGATACTGCCTGAGTTAGAGAACCTAGGATCCCCGCTTCCTCTGGCTTATTGGAGATTGGGGGCAGAGCTCCCACCCAAGATCTTCTCAGTGCTCTGGCCCAGACTGAAAGGAACCAGTGCTCAGGGCTGGGAGCGACTTCCTGGGTCCTTGTGGGTCCCAGTTACTCCTTGTTTGGGGTAAAGGTTGCTGTCTGCTTACCTAAGATACTGCCTGGGTTAGATTTCCTGGGAGCCCCACTTCCTCTGGGTTCTGTGTGATTGGGGACAGAGCTGCTGCCAGGCATCTGCTCTGTGCTGGGAGTGACTTCCTGGGTCCTTGTGGGTCCCAGTTACTCCCTGTTTGGGGAGGACCTTGCTGTCTGCTTACCTAAGATACTGACTGAGTTAGAGCACCCAGGATCCCAGCTTCCTCTGGGTTCTGTGTGATTGGGGGCAGAGCTGCTGTCCAGGATCTGCTCAGTGTTCCAGACCATACCGGAAGCCAGAAGATACCTTTGTCACAAATGATTATGTTTAGGGTACTAGGAAGAGTAAAAGTGATTTTTAAAGAAGAATAACATGTAATTAAATATCAACCTTGTTTTTCACAACTACTGAAAACGTTTTTTGAGGAGTGAATGCCAAAGAAGTTTGTGAAACTTGATGGTGCTTTAGTTTTCTCTGTGTTTAGTATTATTCTTTCAAATTCCCCAAAACTAATAAATTTACAATGAAAGTCAGGACTTTTGAGCACGTTAGAATTTTGTATTAATTTTCATTAAGTGTTGCAATGGTTGATTGAAAAGAAAATCTTCTATGAATACTAATATTAAGTTGTGATATGTAAAATTTCATTAATTTGTTCAAATTGAACATTAGTTATGATTTGACACTGGTCATTTGGTCTTATGAGATGACATTAGTCTTCACTGAATTTTGCTCAAGGGAAAACTTCCAATTGAAATTTGATACTATCTTTGAAAACGAAAATTTTTATCTATTTGTTCCTAATGACTGTGTGTTGAATGACAATTTTAATACATTTCAAAGATTAATTTTATTTGTTTCCCTCTGACTTTTCTCATAGTTCTAAGCAAACTGAAAATTACCCTTTTGGACAGTTTTGCATTTACTGGATTGTACTAAGCAAGAACTTAGCCTGTAGTAACTCTCTAAATTCCTCACACTGTTGGATGCCTAAAAACAAATAGAAGCTTACATTGGCACATAGGATGCTGTGAGGCATTGGATTTTGTTAAGCCATGGGGAAGAGTAACAAGTGAAGCAGTACTTAAGGGTTTAAGCCAAGAAACAACCAATGCATCTTAATAGCAATGAGTAAATTATTAATGAAAACAAGGTAAAGTTATGACCTGATATTAATCTGTCAGTATGGTTTTGTTTTTTTTGTTTTGGTGAAGAGAGAGGTAAACAGTTTGCATAGTAGGTCAGCTATGTGCATTTTATTAATCATTAGGAAAATAGAAAACTGGTGGCTGTGAAATTAATCATGGTAAAGCTCCCTGTTGAAATATGCTTCTATAAGTGTAAAATTTGTTGGACAGACTTACTTTAATGTATGTGGCTTACTCTATATTTACTACATATAACTTCATATATATATATATATATATATATATGCCTATATATATCCAAATTCCTGAAAAAAGTCTCATTTCATTCACAATAAAATATATTATGATGTGGAAATTCAGATATTATTGATTAAAACTTCTAGCATAAATTTCCAGAAAAATATTATAGGTTTTATAGACAAGAGCGACATGTATTAAAAGCCACTATTTCCTGGGCTTTTTTCTCTCTCTTCCTTTTTGTATTTATTTACATTCCACAAGTTGCTCCTTTCCTTGTCCTTTCTCCCAGAGTTCATTATCTCATCCCCCTGCTCCTCCACTACACCTGTGAGATGGTGCTCTTGTACCCCCCCAGGCCCCAGCTCACTTCCCCCAGCATCCCTACTGTCCAATTATCACAGTATTAAGCACTTACTCTCCCACTGGGGCCAAACAAGGCAGACCTCTGCCACACAAACGCCCAGGGCTGTGAACCAGCCCATGGATGCTCCTTGGTTTTTGACTTAGTCTCTAGGAATTTTGAGAGGTCTGGGTTAGTTGTTCCTATGTGATTGGAATCCCCCTCAGCTCTTTCAGTCCTTCCACAAAGTCTTCCATAGGGTTTCTGAACCTCAAACTAATGGTTGACTGTAAATATCTGCATTCTCTCAGTCAGCTGCCAGCAGAGCCTCAGAGGACAGCCAACTCCAGCTCCTGTCTGCAAGTACAATACAACATCAGTAATAGTTTCAGGGTGTGTTATATACACAGGGGATGAATCCCAAGTTGGGCTGGCCTATCTTTCAGTCTCTGCTCAATTATTGTCTATGTATTTCCTTTAGACTGAAAAAATTCTGGGTCAAAAATTTGATGATGGGTGGGTGGTCCCCTCCCTCAATTGGGGGGGGGGGGCCTTGTCTATCTACTGGAAGTGGTCTGTTCAGATTCCATCTCCTCATTATTGGGCATTTGGCTAATGTCATCACCACTGAGTCCTAGTAGCCTCTCACACAATTGGTGTCTGGGACTCTCTCATGGTTTCCCTCTGCATATTTCCACTGCATTCATTCTCCCACCTTCTGGGTTTCCCTCCTGCTCACCTCCCCTGTACATGATCTTGTGCCCACTTTCCCCTCCTCTCTCTCCTTTCCCACCCAATTTCCTCCTTCCAAATGAAATAATACACTTTTACATATTTTGAATTAATATAGGAAATAGATATTTATTGAGAAATTAAGGAAGCATTTTATTTTCTGTAGTGAATTCATCAGCAGATAATTTTAGTTGAGGTTATTATATCAGCCACTAAAGAAAATGTTTGAGTGAATCAGAAGTTAGCATATGGTGAAAGCCCTTGAGTTTAATTCATTCCTCTTGTTATCTGTGGGAAGAAACAGTGAAGTGGCACAGAGTTTTGGTAGTCATAGCAACTGTGATACTTTATTATATTAAGAGAGTGGTATCAAAATATAATGTGAAAAATAATTTGAGTGATTTGTTGAGCAACATTCACTAATTTTGCCTCGAAAACTTAAATGCAAATATACATACTGTGAAATATGGTTTATATCAAGCTCACTAAATGGAGACTTCACTGTCTATAGATTATATTTAAAATATATATCAATATTGTAAATATAAGATATTTATTAATGCTAGGATAGAGAGACTATTATTTTATGCATTTATAAATCATGTGAAATAAATTCTACTTGAATATTTACTGTCTCTCACAAGCAACACAGTACTTTTCTTGCTGCAGCAGGTCCAAATAGTACATTGTAAATGTAACCCTCCTAGATTTGTTAAATGTCAACATTTTACTTGTTGATTTCTGCATTATGTTTCCAAACACTGTTTCTTTTTCTCTTTGCTTGAATAAAGCCCATGTTACCTAAACTCAAGGCAGCCATCTTATGAGAGTTGGGATAAAATATTCTAATAATTCATGTATGATTAGGGAAAAAAACCCCAATGTTAGTGATGTAACCAAACATATAAAGATGAAACACACATACATGAACTTATTATTTTAAGCTTTAAATGTAATACACAGTAATTGTGCATATTCAATTGTATGCAAAATGACATATCATACATGTATAGTATAGTAACATTATTTTTACCAGGTCAAGATCTTATAAATGAGCAAGTTACTGATTTTTCCTATAAATACACTACTACTCTTACATAAAATTCTTCACTGTAATGAATAATTATGGGTAATTTTTCTTTGAACTTTTTCACTTACATTATTTAGGTAACCATTCAAGGTTCAATTAACTGTTATTCAATTAGAACCTATAAAAATACTGCATGAAGCTGGATGTAAATAAAGGTTCTTCATTGAATATCAGGTCATGCTTTACATATAAGTAGTTAAATGGAAATGTGTATCTAGAATGTAATCTAGAGTGCATGAGAAATATAACTCTGGGATTAAATGTTCCATAATGAACTTTGAAAAGTTCTAAAGAATTTTAATCACTTACAGACCTGTGTATTAACATGTTAAAGAAATTCAGTAGTTACAAAAATGATACTGGATCTGATCCAGTTAAGTAAAACTAAAACGTTCTTGAAAAATACTAGGCCAACTCTCAGCTCCTCTCAAGCACCATGTCTGCTTATGTGACACCATGGTGATGATGGACTAAACCACTGAACTATAAGCCAGCCCCAATTAAATACATTCTTTTATGAATTGCCATGGTAATGGTGTTTCTTTACAGCAATATAAAGTCCTAAGACAGAAGTCCAGTCTAAAGGAAATGCAGGGTCAAAAAACAAAAAAATGGAGCAGAGACTGAAGGAAAGGCCATCTAGAGACCTTCCTATCTTGGGATACATTCTATCTGCAGACACCAAACACTGACACTATTGCTGATGCCAACAAGTGCTCAAAGACAGAAGCCTAGTATGATGTCCTCTGAGAGGCTCTTGCCAGCATTTGACTAAGACAGATGCAGATAGTCACAGCTAACCATTGAGCTGAGGATGGGACCCCAATGGAAGAGTTAGGGGAAGGATTGAAGGAGCTGAAGGGAATTTCAGCTACATAGGAAGAAAAACAATATTAACTAAGCAGACCTCCAGAGCTCCCAGGGACTAAACCACTAGCCAAAAAGTAAACATGGAGGGAACCATGGCTCCAGCTGCGTATGTAGCAGATCTAAGATGGACAATCTCAGGAAAGTCACCTGCTAGTTTTTAGCTTTTCTATGATGGTTCTGACATGCTATGACAGGCTAAATCACACTTCTGTTTGGAAAAGTATGGAAGTCTTTAGGACTTTGAACTACAAAAGTAGTTGAATGCTTTAATTGGAGCTTAATGGGACATATTTGTAGGAACATCGAAAATAATAATGCTGAGTGCTGAGGGTAAATTGAACTACATGGGCCTGAATCAAGAGATTTTAGAGAAGAAGGAGGAGGAGGAAGAGGAGGAGGAGAGAAGGAAAAAAGAAAGGAAGAAAGAAAGAAAGAATTAAAAGAACAAAGAAAGAAAGAAAGAAAGAAAGAAAGAAAGAAAGAGAAAGAAAGAAAAAAAATTAAAGAAAGAAAGAAGAGGAGGAAAAAGAGAATTTGTCTTCTATAGACCAGTCTTATGATATTTTGGTAAAAAATGTGACTACTTTTTCTCCTTGTCCAGAAAATCTTCCTGAGGTTAACTTAAAGAGTTATGGATTAATGACTCTTTGATAGAGGAGATTGAAAACAGCCTAGTGTTTACTCTGTCATGTGGTTCTCTGTGGCCAGTCTTATAAAGATTTATAATGACAATGAGCAAGCTGAGCAAGGAAAAATATAACATGTACAGTTTGAGGAGAAGGAGAGAGCTTGGAAAAAGTTTAAAGAGAAGTCTGGTTGTAAATGTACTAAAGAGGATGCTGATCTCAGGGCAAAACCCACTGAGCCCAACATCCAATTTGTGGCCAAAAAAAAAAAAAAAAAAAAAAAAAAAAAAAAAAAAAAAAAAAAAAAAAAAAAAAAAAAAAAATTAAGTTAAAAGCTAGTTGTTGTGGTGCATGTATTTAATCCAAGAATTGAGAAGGCAGAGGGTGGCCTATCTCTGAGTTCATGGCAAGCTTAGAAGTTCCATCATAGCCAAGCTTAAGCAATAAAGGAAACCACTGAAAACAGAAAGCTGATACAGATATCAGGAAGTATGCCCCTAGCTAGAATATAGCACATCCACAGTTATAAAGTGACCATATCAACAGTGACTGAAGGACAGGGTAGTGACCATATTTGGTGAGGCAAATATCTTTGTCTCAATTTAAAAATTATAGTAAATATTTTAATTCAATTTATCTGGCACATAATTTTTTTTATTATCGTTATGTCAAATTTTAATTGTAAATGCATTAACATCTATATATTGACCAATGTTCAAAGTATAGAAATGTGCAGTTATGTCTACCAACTTTAATATTTTCCTGTTGTTAGATTAAAATATTCTGACCAAAGAAATTAATGGAAAAAAAAGTTTTATTCAGGCTTATAGTCAATGGGCATAGTCTATAATTGTGTAGAAGTCCAGTGTACAGGCGCTTGACGAAGATAGTCATAGCACACATGTTAGCTTATAAGCCAATTCTCTGTTGTGTTAAGAAGTTACTGT
This sequence comes from Arvicanthis niloticus, assembly GCF_011762505.2. NCBI lineage: Eukaryota > Metazoa > Chordata > Mammalia > Rodentia > Muridae > Arvicanthis > Arvicanthis niloticus. The sequence continues at coordinate 13,409,483 of NC_047660.1, read as the reverse complement.
ATTTTTGTAGTTAACACTTTGGGCTATTATATTCGTTCTTCTCTCTCTTACTTAACGATCCCTGAGGCTTGAAAATTAGTGTGTAACAAAATGTCTCCATTAGGGTAGATAAGCATTCCATGGTCTCTCATTCAGTGTACAAATCTCTTTCCATTGCCTATTGTAATAAGAAGATTTGGGGGAAAACTTGAAGAAATATTAATCTATAGGTTCAAATTAAAACATTTCTATTCAGATTACTAAAAGTAATAGACTTTTCCTGAAGAACTTTATGGTTCCTAGCTAAAAGTTTTTGGCCATAATATTAGAAATTAGAGAGAATTAACAATAAAGACCATTTAAAAAGATGATGTGAAAACCTAATACTAGGTTTATATAATATATAAATATAAAAGAGTATTAATTAATTTACATAATATTTGGGTAACAATGCCTCTACTAGACATCAAAAACTTTCAAATAGAAAGTATACTGCCATGAATGGGTTATCTTTTTTGAAGTTGTAGTCCTGTTAAGTCTGATACTATCTCAAACTTTACTGGTTAATCACATTGCTCTTAGTTTCATTCCAGAACTTGAGAATAAGATCCCAATGCTAATAGCATTCCATTCTTGATTTGTATATCATGAATTAGTTATGTTGATATTCACAAGCTTCTTCACTACTGGGTAATTTCCATAGTGTTGGAAAGTAATATACATGATAAACTATTTTTTTTTCATTTTTATGCTTCCCTACTTAATTTAGGAAAGAGGATATATATGGTTGTGAAACATTATGAAAATATTTTATATTCTATGAGACTACAATTTTGCTAGAACTCACAGTCAATGTTAATGATATTTCTTCAGGGCACTTAATATGTAAGGCTGATATCATCCTGTATAATGAGTCTTTTGATTCTATTTTTTTAACTGCTTTAAGTAAACTATATAACAACAAGTGTTCCTTGCCTTGGATATCCCATGTAATCATATTTTACATCCTAAGCTTAGCATATGTATTCTTCCTTCTCTCTGATTAAAAAGTAATGCAGATGTATTAAGATAACTTTTTCCATATCAATTGCCAGTTAGCCCAGCACCATTTATTGAAGATGTTATTTTTTCCATTGTATATTTTCTGTTTTTTTTTTGTTGTTGTTGTTGTTGTTGTTAAATATCAAGTGTCCATAAGTGTGTGGTTTTATTTCTGGGTTTTCAATTCTATTCCACTGATCAACCTATCTGTCTCTGTACTGATACCATGCTGGTTTTATCACTATTGCATTATAGTGTAGCTTGAGGTAAAGGATGGTGACTCAAAAGTCCCAACAAACAGCTGAGTCAGATGCAGAATGGATATTCTGTCCATTGCAACCAATGGACAGAAGCCAGGGACCCCTCTGGTTGAATTAGGGAAAGGCTGAAAGAAGCTGAGGAGGAGGTAACCCTGTAGGAGGACCAAGAATCACAAATAACCTAGACCCCCGAGTTCTCTCAGATACTGAGCCACCAACCAAGCAGCATATACTAGATGATATGAGGTACCTGACACACATACTGCAGAGTTCTACCTTGTTTGTCCTTCGTGAAAGAAGATTCGGCTAATCCTCAAGAGACTTGAGGCCCCAGGGAGTAAGGAGGTCTTGTGGGAGGAGTGGAGACATCTTCTTGGAGATGGGAAAAAAGGAATAGGATGAGGAACTGTCAGAGGGTAGACTGGGAGAGGGATAATGACTTAACTGTAAAAATAGATTAAAAATAATAAAAAGGTACTAATTTATAAATATACATATATACATGTATGTGTGTGTGCATGTGTTTGTATGTATGTATGTGTATCTTTTCTCTTTGCTTAGCCTAGATTTATTTTAGTTTTCTTCATTTATTTTCAAAGGAAAGGAATGGCTTATTGTGGTTGTTGGTATGACCATTCATTTTATTGTGTTGGAGAGGTCATGATGGCAATATTGTTATGCAGCTGGCCACATTGCATTCTTAGTCACAATACAGGAAAATCAATGTTGGTACTCTAGTGCTCTCTCTTTTGTTTGAGTACTGCTCTCCAACTTATAGAATGGTCCTGCACTCCAGAGTGTGTCATTAAAAAGTGGGAGAGGAGATTCTTGGTCCAGTGAAAGCTGGATGCCACAGTGTGGGGGAATTCAAGGATGGGGAGGTGGGAGTGAGTGGGTGGGTGGGGGCTCATCCTCATAGAAGCAGGAGGAGGGGTGATGGAATAGAGGGTTTTTGGAGGGGATGGGGAACGGAAATAACATCTGAAATGTAAATAAAATATTCAATAAAAAATTTATTATATATTGATTGGTCCATTTTTAATATGAACATTTTGTTTTAACATTTAACGTTATTACTAATTAGGAAGATGAATTAAGACTATAAATAATGTAGTCAAATTTTATATTAAAATCTCTCAATTTAATTTAATGTAAGAATTAGATACTTATATAGTGCTTTCTTTGTTCTGAAAAAATTTTGCATTTTCCTTCTTTTTTTATAACTTAAAAAGTAGATTTATTTGTACAGTGCATATTCTTTATTTTTATTGCTCTTTAAAAAGATATTTGCTCAAAACAAACACATATTCTTGTTGTCAAGCCAGTAACACAAATCATTCAACTTTTTACTTATTCTTTATGCTACATACTGTTTTCTTTGAGTTTGTTTTTAAATTCTAAACAAGGAAATGCAGGTTTAATGTAGAATCAAATTTTGTACTCAGAATATTTCAAGGAAACATTTTATGTTTTCTGATATTTATACTATAAAAGCAGTGAAGTTGGGTGAGGCAGAAAGAGGGTGAGAAAGGAGAGAGAGAAAACTTGCAAATATTGTATGTGATGCCTTTGACAATTTAAACAAATAAAATGAAATAAAAGGATAAGATTCTCAGACATCCTCAATTCCTGCTGAGCTCACATTTAAATAGCTATTTTTCTAATCATATCCTTAAAGGAAGTGCTTTGTAACAGCTCATAAAAGTTAATTCAACAATCTCTTTCCTTAGGCTGGGATTCTACTCAGTTTTTAAAGTGCCTTATGTGAAAAGTTAAAAACGAAAATTTGATCTTTATGACCCATGTTTTTAAAAGTTTGTACATGGCGAGAAGTTTGTCAACTTTAACATAGGTGAAGACATGTAGATCCTTCTGGCCCCCAAGAGCAGCCAGTCTATTCTACTTTGCAATTTTCAGGCATGGGAGGAGATGCTATCTCAATCAATAAGCTAGGCAGTCAAGATGCTAGTCTGTATATGCTTTATATACAGATGCACACACATGCATACACACACACACATCCATGCATCCACAAATACTCACACACATACACACAACATGAGAGTCATGTACACAGAGTGGCACTAGATAAATGAATACAAAAAAATGGAAAAATTCCCAACAAAGTAAACTCAAAGAAAGATGGGCTGATTTAGGGTTACAATTCAAGAAGATTCAGTATCCAACATGGTGGAAAAGATAAATATATATATATATATATATATATATATATATATATATATATATACATATATATAATATATATGTATATATGTGCATATATACACATATATTATATTATATATAATATATGTGTATATATATATTAACATATAGGTACTTATTAGTTTCAACTTTAGTGTGTTTTGTGTTATTTTTGGAGTTATATCTTAGAAGTCAGTATACATATGCACACACATATACACACACATTATCTCCCAGATAATAAATTTTAGGTAATAATTTTTTAGCCTATTCTTTAAATACACTTGGATCAATTCAAAGGGAAATATAGTTCTAGCCTAAGAAAAATAGTAATAGTAAAATGTGTTAACTGCCTCTCTAAGGAGACAAATCAATGTGATTAAACTGTTATTGATTAAGCTAAGTAATTAAACTCAGCATGTTCAAGAACTGGTTCTTGTTACTAAAGAATAAAACTAATGCATTACTTTAGTGATTTTTTTTTTACTTTTGAATTGTCTCATTTAAATAAAAGTATAAAACAAGAATAGAGTGTAAGAGGAATATTCCTATAAATGTTTCATTCCCTGACACTGAGAATTAAAGCCACAGAATGCACAATGTTTTAGAAATACAACTGTTGGGTATGTGGATCTTGCCACTAGAGGAATTGGTGTGAAACTGGTGAGGTAGAGCGTTTTCAAATCCCTGATATCTCAAAATGCGAGACCTGCAGGAATGGAATTAGCTTCTTCCCAGTTTCTTTGCCTGCCTCTGAGCGCATTGCCAGGTAACCCCCAAGCAAGTGGCCACAGGTAGTCAGTCATACAGCTCCACATATGGAATTATTCCACATGCAAATGAGGCATCATAGTAACCCTAACTGTCAGCAAATGACCTTTTCCCTTTCAGGATATTCTTATGCTGTTCTCCAAAATTACATAAGCCTTGGTTTAGCCTAATAGGAATTATAAATTCAAATCTACCCAACAAGTTAAGATCAGCTCAGAGAGCCTCTTCATTAAACATCACAGAAGAAAGCCCCTGCCTCCACACTGGCTCACAAAGAGACCCAGATCCTGCCAATTCTCAGCTTCATCTTGACTTCTCTGACCCAGTCAGTGTACCTGATGTCTCTGGACACCTCAGGAGGAGAGGCAGAACCCAAATTCTCATACAACTAATGTTTGAAACCTTAAAAAATAATTTCTGGAAGTACACATCACTGTAAGAGACTTAGATATGCTTGAGGTTGGCTTGAACATATTAATAAAAAAATTCTGAATCCTGTTAAAGTTGTCAGTGTCTTTAAAATAAATTCAAGCACTTCTCCCTGGTATTATTTATCCATGAGTGAATGGATTTCTGAATTTTCTACTTATGATGCCTTGTTCCATTGTTCCAGTCTGTATGTCTGTGTGTCCCTAACCAAGAAGTTTATTCTCTCTCTCTCTCTCTCTCTCTCTCTCTCTCTCTCTCTCTCTCTCTCTCTCTCATTGAACATCACAGAAACCATCACACAGAAAAAAAATTAGAAGCACCTTACCAAAAATTTATTTGCTTATTTATTTATTTATTTATTTATTTATTTTGAGACAGAGTTTGTCTATGTAGTCCTGACTGTCCTGAAACTTACTCTGTCAATCAGCCCAGCATGTAACTCAGAAAGCTACCTTCTGCACTTTGGTTTTAAATGTGTGTGCCACCACAATTCAGCCTCCCAAGTACTGGTACTAAATGGGCATGCTTCCAGCATTGACAAGCTTTAACATAGGTTCACAAGGAGTAAAGTCATTGACTCTGAATCCAATTCACTCAAATAATAAGCAATTTTACAAATATTACTATTTATCAATCAGTATCCTTATGGCAGTTCTTGTGTTTAAGATATATATTCATTTAGAAGAACACTTTTAGCCTATTTCCTTTTTCCAGAAAATTATCATCTTACTACAACTGCATTACTATTGAATCAAAGCCAAGGGAGAGTACATAACTTAAGAGCTATGTGTTAGCTTCAGTTGTAAAATTTGATTATATGGGAAATTCAATGCAAGAAAGGCTGGTTGTTACCTTTTTTCCTTAAAGCAGTTAAGAAAAAAACCTCAATACATAGGATGATATTAGCCTTAACTACTGAATAACCTGAAGCAATCTTTTTAACATTGACTGTGAGTTACTGCAAAATTTAGTCTCATAAAATATGAGATTTTTTCATGATATTTCATCACCATATGTATCATCTTTCCTAAATTAAATTGCAAAATGTAAAAATGAAAAAAAATCTGTTGTTTTCTACTGAGAAACAGAAAGGGAGTGGATCCAGAAGACAAATGAGGTGAGGAGGAACAGGGAAGAGTTTACTGAGGGGAATTACAATCAGGATATATTGTAAAGAAAGAAAGAAAGGAATCTACTTCCAATGAAAGGAAGGGGGTTATCTTGTAGGAAAGACCTAAATGTATTAAGAGTTTGGTTCCTTCTAAGGCATTAATACCCCTGTTGCTCCAACAAATGTATCCTTCAGGACATTCATCACTGTAGCTAGGAGGGTTTACAAATAAGGGTCATGCCTGGCAGTGGTGGCGCATGCCTTTAATCCCAGCACTTGGGAGGCAGAGGCAGGTGGATTTCTGAGTTCAAGGCCAGCATGGTCTACAGAGTGAGTTCCAGGACAGCCAGAACTACACAGAGAAACCCTGTCTCAAAAAAAGTTAAAAAAAATAAAAAACAACAACAACAACAAAAATAAGGGTCATGTTAAATTTTAACCTGTGATATCACATACATTGTTTTCCAGTACTATGGCAGTTAGCTCAGAGTGAAGAAATTTGCCAGTATCAACTTAATTTATCCATGTTACACAAATCAGGAATGTAATGCTATATTAGTATTGGTGTTATATTCTCAAGTTCTAGAATGAAACTAAGAGCAATGTGAATAACCATTTTGGGAGAATAATTGAAAAACAAATTATTCTATAGGTTAAACTTAAAACTATTTCTATTGTCTCTAGCCACAAGTTCTTGGCCCTGATATTGGAAATTAGAGAAAAGTAACAATAAAGATCTTTTGAAAAGGTGATGTGGGCATAATTTCTTTTGCAACCTACTTTTAATAAACACTCAACATTTCATTTTGTCTACCACCCACCAGATGTAGTAGAAGAAAAAAGTTATTAGGATATGGGGGAAGTGGACCTGTTTAGCAATGATTCTTTGGGGGCAAGCTCAATTTTCTTCGTCAGCAGTTCAGTCCTGTAGCAAACACCAAAGATGAATCAGTAGCTTCAATCTAGTCCTCTCTTGTCATGCAGACATAACACATGAACCAGCAGCTGTAGCTAAATCCTTGTAATATACAAGCCTTGCTCACCAGCCTGAGGCAAGGACACTGAAGTGGCAAGCTGGTTCTGTAACCTCATGAGCAGTTCTTTAGTGAGGTTCTTTGCATTACCATAAGCAGAACTAAAGAAAGCTATGTAAGGATAACCAATATGAGCCTGTTGTTAGTGAAAAAGTAGAGAGGTAGAGCAAACCAAACCAGTGCTTCTCTCCCACTCTGTGAGGATATATTTATAATCCTTCATCACACATCCTTTCCTGTGCCCACTATAGCAAAACATCCTTTCACGTGTCTGCTTTATGAAGACATTATTTCATGTGTCAGCTTTAAGAAGACATCTTTTCACGTATGTGGCCCAGCAAAAGATCATTTGCATTAATTGACTTTCCAAACAAACCAGAAGTTTCCACTTCGAGGTGATATGGAGACCTACTACTAGCATCCTATAATGTATAAATATAGAATATCAATTGATTTACATAACTACAGGACAATAATGCCTCTGCTAGAAAACAGAGACTTTCAAATGGAAAGCCTAGTGACAGGAATAGGGTACTAATCTAGAAGTTGTGGTCCTGTTAAATCTGATATATTTCCAAGATTTACTAGCTATTTTTATGGCTTATTATATAATTACATAGGAAATCGCTTAGGTTCAGGATGTTTGTATTCTGATTTTTTTTATTTTACTTGTTTTCTTAATCCTTAGTTTCTTTGTTTAGTTATCATTCTCTTTTTATTTTCTGTTTTTGAATATTTTCTTTATTCACATTTCTAATGTTATCCCCCTTTCTGGTTTCCCCTCCTGAAAACTCCTATTCCATCAACCCTCAACCTGCACCTATGAGGGTGTTTCCCCATCCACCCACCAACTCCTGTCTTTCTGCCAGGGCATTCCTCTACACTGGGGCATCATTCTTTCACAGGACCAAGGGTTTCTCCTCCCATTGATGCCCTTCAAGGACATCCTCTGCTACATATGCACCTGGAGCCCTGGGTTCCTTCATATTTACCCTTTCGTTGGTGGTTTAGTCCCTGGGAGCTCTGAGGGGTCTGATTGGTTGATATTGTTGTTCTTCCTATGGGGTTGCAAACCCCTTCAGCTCCTTCAGGTGGGGTCCCTGGTGCTCAGTCCAATGGTCGTCCAGGAGTATATGGTTCTGTATTTGTTAGGCTCTAGCAGAGCCTCTCTCAGGAGACAGCTATATCCGGCTCCTGTAGGCAAGCACTTCTTGGCATCTGCAATAGTGTCTGGGTTTGGTGAATGTATATGCTATGGATCCCCAGGAAGGGCTGTCTCTGAATGGCCTTTCCTTCAGTCTCTGATCAACATTTTGTCTTTATATTTCCTCCCGTGAGTATTTTGTTCCTCCTTCTAAGAAGGACCGAAGCACCCCCACTTCGGTCTTCCTTCTTGAGCTTCATGTGGTCTGTGAATTGTATCTTGGGTATTCTGAGCTTTTGGCCTAATATGCACTTATTAGTGAGTGCATACAATGTGTGTTCTTTTGTGATTGGGTTACCTCAATCAGGATGATATTTTCTACTTCCATTTCTAAAGTTGTTTATATTTGTTGAAAGTTTCAGCAAAATGGCATTGCAAGTTTGAAAACTGGAAAAAACAGAAATTCTTTTCAAACACTCTGTATTCAAGTGAAAATAAGAGAATTTGGCTTGCCCTTTTAGGAAGAGTGCCAAAATGCAGGTATGTGTATATTCTCTGCATTCAGCTAGCTATTTCAGTATTCTCTGTATGTGCTGTACATGGTCACTGTTTCACATCATTGGGTTGGGGAGATGACTTCACAGGTGACTTCACAGACTTACAGTACAAGTTTGGAAACATTTGTAACCCCAGTAATGTACAGAAGACATGAGAACTGTTGAGGGAGGTTGGTATGAATACTTGATATTTTATATTTTAGAATATTTCAATTCAATTACCAAATCAGATTATTTTTTAAATGTAAGAATTTTTTTTATTTGTATCATTCAGATCTTCATTTAATAACATCCTTTCCTCTCATATTTTATTGAAAATATTTGTGCATACAATATACTCTATTTATGGGTTTTTCTCCTCCAACTCCTCTACAATCTTTCCAGTACATCTCCCATACTCATTCTGTCTCTCACTTGAGAACACATAGGTTTATAAAGTATAATGATGTAATAAGTTATTGTTTTTCTTTGTCCAAGACTAGACTATAAAAACATGTAATAGGGAATGCCACATTGATATATTTTTGGTTTTTAATGTGTTTGTAAAATTTCTGAGAAATATTTAAGACCTAGAGGGGACCATAATTTTATAGGAATGGGAAGAGCAAGTAGAGAGGAGGAGGAAAGAGTCAACTACAAATAAGAACGATTAGAGGGGAAGTCTAAAAACAATATAGTAGAACGTTAATAAAATATAGTTATAAATGAAGATCTAAGTTAAATTACAAAATAATTTGGAGGTCAAACAGCTGATTGAATGTCTGTTGTCAGAAAATGCAGATTCCAGTAGTCAGAATGGGTTATATCTATCATCAACATCTATTTGAGTTGTTGGCTAAAGTAGTCCTATGGCAACCTCAAACAACTTAGGCTGTTGCCAAGAAACAAACTGATGGTACTCAGTTCTAAATGGTATGTCTCCATCAAATCACTTCTTTCAGTTCTCAGAGAAGCCCATAGAAGAGGAGGCAGGAAGTATAGCAATTGCCCATATATTACAAATTTGAATTAATATTTTTATGGGAATCTGCAGTGTATGAATTTTTGTTTGTTTCTTGTACCATTCCTTGAACTTCTTTCTTTCTGTTTATTTTGTCTGTTGCTGTTGTGTTTTATCTAATGCTTTATTCCATTGTGTTTTATTATTATTGTTGTTATTATTATAACATAAATGTAGATACAAAGCAAACCAACAGAAAAAATGAACAACAGTTACCTCACCAAAATCATGTATAGGCATAGAGACACACATGCATACATGCAAGTATCTCATAAACACACTAGAACAAATCATAATATATAATCAAAGGACCTATAGCATTAAAAATTAAACTTAAAAAATGAATGTAATAAATTAATTAATAAATGTGCAGACTGACTGACTAAATCTTAGGATTCAACAAAAATTTAAAGGCACCACTGAGTTAATTTTCTACTAGGAACTGGACCTGCCCTTAAGAGCTGTAATGGATCTGATAGAAAGGAAAGGTGAGGGTAAGGGAAACTGTGATTGTAATGTATTGTATGAAACAATTTAATGTAAAAAAATAAAATTTAAAAATATGTTTTGTATTCCCAGTGAGACTCTACTGAATAACATTACCTTTTCATTTACAAGTAGTTATCCATTAAAGAAGAATTTAGGTTAGTGTATGGGCTTCTGTCTACTTCTGCTCTTTTCAATGGTACTCCATTGTGTAGACATTCATGTCCTATAGTTCATGAGTTCATGTGTGTTTCAGTCCAGATATGATTACAAGACATTGAGTACATGATATGCTCCGTTTTCTCTGATTCTTAAAAATTTTCACCTCCTCTCCTTCAATGTTCCCTAAGACCTGAAGGAAGAGATTTTATAAAGACAGCCCATTCAGGAATGTACATTCCAAGGTGAATTACACTTTCTACGTTGTCCATGTTTGTGGCTCTATATTTATTCCCATATGTTGCAGAAAGAAGATTCTCTGATGGGTACATGAGACACTAATCTATAATTATAAAAGAATGTCCTTAGGAGTCATTTTATTTCTACATTATTTTAGTGTAACAGTGGTATTTGATATTTTTCTAATTCCCTGGCCTATCTAGTCTCAGGTTCTTGGCCAAAAAAGCAATATCAGGCATGGGTTCCTTCTCATAGAATGGGAATTAAAACCAATCAAATCTTAGTTAGTTATTCCTACAAACTCTGTGCTACCTCTGTAACAGTATATCTTAGGGCAGATCATCATTATATGGGTTTGAAACTTGGTTATTGTTTACATTTATCTTTAAATAGCTTCTGGATATTTTTCAATATCATAAACAATAGTTCATGTGGATAAAGGCTGTAGGTATGCGCCATATTGAATTCTCTCTCTTCAATGAGCTGTCTTTAGCAATAGGACCTCACCAATAGCCTTGGTGTTAGCTTGTATCATTTTGTGCTTCTCATGAGGCCCTTGTGGCCATGTACTCAATGAGATACAACTCATTCTGGGTACTGGAAATTTCATTTTATGATGAATGATGTTCAGATGAAGCCCTGTCTTCCTGTTATTTGGCAATTTCAGTTATATATACTTTACTTATATATGAATTTTTGGAAAATGCTACTGTGTTAGGTTTCTGTTTTCTCTCATGTGTCACCACATTACCCTTTCACTTCTTTTGTTGTTGCTCCTTCCCCTTTGATGCTCATGTTCCAGTACCCCTTCCTTCTCTATCCATTATTTATACTTCAGATTCTTAAAGAAGGCAATCGTAAGACAGTCATACAAAGAAGCTTGTAGGCCATTGTTTGGATATTTAAAGACACATTCCAGAGCACTAGAAAGAATAAATAATAAAAGAAAAAAGGGAAAATAACTGACACCTTGACAATTGCAGAAATAGATCCTCTGATTATTTGCAATGAACTTTACATCAGAAAATGAAGCAATTTTCTTGTCACTCATAGGTAGAAAATTACAAAATAGTTTTAAGATTAAATTTCTAAGATGGTAGATTTAGTATGTAATGAAGTGTCTTATTATGGAATGTAATATGAGTGATTGAAATCATGAATCTACTCCTGGTAATCTGCCCAGTGGTTGACAATGAGTTGTAAAGAAAACTTTGGACATGATAGAAATACTTCAATATTCGCCTTTGTTCTTTCAGTCAAATAATGGACACTAGCTAGAAAAAAATTGAATAGTTTAGATTGACTTTATTCCTGTATGTATATGGAGTAAGTTTGTTTATAGTATGCATACATGCATAAGTAAGTGTGCACGTGTGTGAGAATGTTAGTAAGTAACAGAGAATAGACTGTATTGTGCTCTTCCACTTTCTGCCTTATTCCTCTGAGAAAAGGTCTGTCCTTACACATGAACTATTTATTCCTAAAGTTTATTGTAATAGTATTATTGTCAAGGCAGCAAATACTGTTTTATTGATAAAATTTAAAGATATTTTTATTTTAAAATGATAAAAGATAGTAAATAAATACAATATGAATAAAGTCCAAAGAATTTACACATATATGTATATATACACATATATGTATATGTATATATATATATATATATATATATATATATATATATATATAATATCTTTAGAAAACAGGATAATTCATTTTGAAATAAATTACCATGTGACACAACTTTAAAAATTATAAAAGATTAAACAATCTACCCATGGAATGGGAGGCCTTTGGTCCTGGAGAGGCTCAATGACCCAGGGTAGCTGCATGCTAGGGTGCTGATGCAGGATTGAGTAGGTGTATATGGGAGTACCCACATAGAAGCAGGGGGAGTGGGGATGGGATGGGGGGTTGTAGAGGGGAAGCCAGGAAGGGAGATAACATTTGAAATATAAATAAATAAAATAACCAATAAAAATATATAAAATAAAAAAGAAAGTGGTCTTGATTTCTTGCCTCACAAATTATTCACAGGAAAGTGCATACAGAGAAAAAAAATTCAGAGTTAATACTTTTCAAATATTTCTCAAGAATATTTGAACATTATTTCTAAAGCCCAATAAACCTAACATCATGGACAAATGAAGGAGTTCATAAAGTCCCTTTTTATAAAAATAAAATACTTGACTTTGGGGCTTACGGGCTGTCAAGTAGTCTTTTTCTGTTTTTGCTTTTAAGATAATTTCTTATTATTTTATAAAGCTGTCCTAAAGTTTGCAGCAATGCCTCAGCTTCTAAAGCTGCTGATATCATAAGCAAATCTGCCCTCAAACACTTGGCTATCTTAGTCTATTGCACTACTGTGATGTAGGGGTAAATTCTCGTGCCTGGCTACATTTTACATATGTCTTGATTAGGTAAAGATTTGCAAAGGTAGTAATGTGTAACATAGAAGAGTGTTATTGACACATGTGTTGATTATTTCTGTTCCTTATCTGTTAAATGATTATGATAGATATAGACACACTATACCAAAAGAGCTGTTTGTGCATTTGTTCCCTTATATAACTCAAATGTTACAGGAACATTTTATATATATATATATATATATATATATATATATATATATATATATATATATATATGTGTGTGTGTGTGTGTGTGTGTGTGTGTGTGTGTGTGTGTGTGCGTGTGTGTGTGTGTGTGTTTACATATATATACATATATATGTGTGTGTATATATATACATATATGTATATATATATGTTGTGTGTGTGTATTTTTTCTTAGTTATTTTTTTCCATAAGTAACAAGTTAAGAATAAATATCTTTATTCATTTTGTTGTCTATCACTGGAATAATACTTTCTATTCTGGAAGCTAGAAAATCCTTGTCTATATATACATACTCTATATTAGAGAGATGATCATCTAAATCCTCTCTTAATAGAGCCATTATTCCAGATTTTCATTTGTTGAAATATTCTGGTTAGAATTTTTCAGTACTCTATATTGTAAGAAAAATTACTGTTTCTTTGATACTAAAGCAGATACTTGCATATGTATAGTTTAAAATAAAATGCTCCTTTTCTAGATTAGGAAATCAGCTGTAATTGCAAGAATCTCCTTTCCATTTACTGTGAGATGAGTCGAATCTGGAATAACACTTTTATAGGATTTGACAGTTTACTTCATTAAATGCACTTGTGAGGATAACAATCATGTCCTCTTAAGAGTTACAAAATGAGACAAGTTTTAAAAGTTTCACGTAAAATTAACTCTATTCTATCATTTTATCTCTTAAGAACTTCAGGTTTCTTGGTATACAGCCTGTTTTCAATGTCCAACATTTCAATGTAATGTCTCCATATCTTATGTGAACTCTATTTACTATTGTAGCATAGGTTAATTTCCCCTTGTCTCAGAATACTGCATCCTGGAAAATTCCCCAACATGAAATACTTATGCCAATCAAATATTCTATATTGCCTTCAAGTTTTAGTACTAATTTTTCAGGAATATATGGTAAATCTACTTTATTCTAGCTCAAAATAGTAGCAAATCATTGACCATGTGTATCAACAATTAACAAAAATATAATTGTCATTTGTTATTTGTTAGTTTTCCAGGCTTTACGTTTTATTTGTTTTCACATATGCGAGATTATTCCAGAATGTTAGAAGACATTTTGACAGATTCTGTTAAGATATCAAGCTGGCTAATGCTGTTTGCTTATGCCAGTGTTTAAGTTCATATGCCTCTCCACATGTTCAAAGTATGAGAGGACACAAACAACATCAGACAGTGTCATAGTAGTATAAAATGAGTAATTGCACTCATGACACTCATTAGTGACACCGAAAATTTTTGCTATACTTTTCTCACATTGAGAAATTTTAATTATGCATTTAGATTCTAAATTTGAAATGGATTAAAGTAAAATAGTTTTCCTTGAGCAGAGGATTTAGCCTTGAAAATCCGGGCGCAACAGACTTGAATTCATTTTACGTGAACACAGACTTACTGCATAATCTCTAATGCTTCTCTTTAGAAACAGAAACAAACAGGCAAAAATAGCCTCAAATGTCCCTTTGAAATTTCCCATTGCTGAAAAGAAAGAGATGTGCAAGTTGCTGTTGTTGAGGTGAATATTCTATTGAGCCAGTGTGTGAGTAGTTTTATTTTCATAACCTCTAAATAGTGTGCTTCACTTAGGCAACTTTTAAAACCTTGGCACTTTTAATCTACCAATTCATATGAAGATGAAGAATGCAATTTTATTATGCAATGTCAGAGAACTTTATTAGAAGGTTTCTTTTTAATGACACTATTATAGAAAGCAAGGATTTCATATTCTGAGACATTTGAATCTAACACTTCTTTTGTGTAAATCCATTATACAAGTTATGTAACATCGAGCATATTTTCAAACATTTTGTTAATGTTTTATCTCCATGGATATCTTGTTATCTATATACCAGAAGAGGTCATCTATTCCCATGAGACTAGAGATGGTTGTGATCCACCTCATGGGTGCTGAGACTTAATTTCATGACCTCTGAAAGAGAAGCTAGTGCTCCCAACTACTGAGCCATTTCACTAGCTCTAGACAATACATTCTATTACAATAAACAAAAACAGATGTGAGTATATCTTATAATAAACAAAACAGTAGACTACACAGGAAGAGTTTTTTTTACTGTATAAATGAATACAGTGATAAAGAATTGTTTATATAAGCTCATATAAAGAATTAAATTAATATATTTATATATTTGTAACCCAGAACTCCTGTGAAAAGAGAAAAAAACTATTCATTAGAAACTTGACTGTTGATATAGTTGGTGATTTATAAGGATTTTTAAAAACAGTGACAATAGATTCTTCTCTCATATGATATATCTTTAGTGTGGTTTTCATTCTCTATAGTCTTCTCAGCTTCAGCTCCCCACTCCCCTGCTTGCTTGATCCACTCTGTCTCATTCTCATATATAAAATGCAAAGACATCTAAATCCAAACACTAAAAATCAAAATAGATTAAGACAAAGGAAGCCCAATGCGAGAAAAAGGGTCCCAAAAGTAGACAGAAGAGTCAGAGGCACACCTTCTCTCACTGTTTCAAGTCCCACAAAGCACCAAGCGAACTGCCACAGTATATACACAGAGGACCTAGTGAAGACCATACAGGCCACAGCCTTGCTGCCTCAATCTCTCCGAGCCTATTTGAGCCCTGCCTAGTTGATTCAGTGAGCCTTGTTCTCCTTGTGTCTTCATTACCCTCTGACTCCTATACTCATTCTGCTTCCTCTTCTATGGGATACCCAGAGTTCCAAAAGTTCAGGGAGCTGGACCCAATTTGATGGAGACCTTCAATTTAGACTCTCTTTATGTGATGCATTTCTGTGGATCTTTGCATTCATTCTCATCTCCTGCTGGAGGAAGGTTCACTTATAACAATGAGACTAAACACAAATCTGAGTATAACAGAATAATGTACCAGTTATATTTGGCTGTACTCTAGGTCTCTGGTTCCTGGCCTTTTGAACAATATATGGCATGGCTTTCCTTTTGTAGAATAGGTTGCAAGTTAAATAAGATATTGATTGACCATCTCAACAAATATTGTTCCATTATTGCCCCAAAATATCTTGCAGAAAAGATAAATTGTTGGTTAAATGTGTATGACTTGGGTGGTGTCCACTTTTCACTTTCTGTAGCCTGCAGAGACTCTTACTACAACAAAGAGACTAGATTACATGGGCGAAATTCCTATGAAGGCACCAGCTCAGTGTCTCCATATACAGTGAGGTGTGGTTGTTGTTCTCAGCATGGGGCCATACTGTCACTTTGTGGAGAACATTCTTTTGTCCTAACATCCTTCTGCCTGTATGGTTAATGCATGTTCCCCTTGGCCAATGTTGCAACTGAACAAAACAAGTCCTGGCACTGGAATCCTTGCCTGGCTACAAGAGATGGCCACTTGAGATTCTGTTTCCCCTATTACTAGAAGTCCTTACTTAGATAAACCTCATAGATTTTAGGAAGATCCTCCTGCACTAGATTTCCATGCCACAACCCAAATGGCTCCAAATTCCAGCAGTCTCTCAGTATGCATTGTCTCCATCCCAATACTCCTATCCTTATATCTGTTCCTTACTACTTCAATTCCCAACTACTCTGAGTCAACCTGCAAAATCTATTCCATTTCCCTTTCCTAGGGTGAACCCCCATCTCCAGGACCCTTACTTTTTACTTAATCTATCTGTGTCTATAGATTATAGCTTTATCATTTCCTCAGTGTCATAGATCCCCTTGTTTGTGAATACATATCATATATTTTCTGGGTCTGGGTCACTTTACCCAGTATAATTACTTTCTAGTTCCATACATTTGCCAACTATCTCATTTTTTAAAACAGTTGACTAATGTGTAAATGTAACACATTTTGTTCATCTGTTCTTCATTTAAGAAACACATAGTTGTTTGAAGTTTCTGGCTATTATGAATAAAGCTTGTATGAACATAGTTTGTCACGTTTCCTGTGGTATGGTGGAGTGCTTTAGTGTATTCCAAGGAGTAGAGTAGCTGGAACTTCAGGTAGATTGATTTCAAATTCTCTGAAAAACCGCCATATTGCTTTCCAAAATGGCTGTACAAATTTGCATATCAAAAAGAAATGAAGGAGTGTTCTTGCTCCACATTCTCACCAACATGAGCTGCTACTTGTGGTTTTGATCATAGCCATTCTGACAGGTGTCAGTGGTAATCTCAGGATCATTTTGATTTTCATTTACCTGATGACTAATGACACTGAGCATTTCTTCAGGTGCTTTTCAGCCATTGATATTCCCCTGTTGAGAATTTTGTTTAGCTTTGCATCCCATTTTAAATTGGATTATTTGATTTTCTTTATCTATTTTCTATTTTCTTTAATTCTTTATATGTTTTATTTATCTATTTATCTATTTTCTTTAATTCTTTATATGTTATTAAATTAGCCTTCTTTGAGATGTAGAGTTGATGAAAATCTTTTCCATTTTGAAGGCTTCCAATTGGTGCTGTTTATGCTTTTTCCACACAGAAGTGTTTCAGTTTTACTAGATCCTACTATTAATTTTTAATCTTAGTGCCTGAGTTTTTGGTGCACTTTTCAAGAAGTTGTCTCTTGTGCCAATGTGTTAAAGGCTATTCCACTTTCTGTTTTATCAATTTATGTGTATCTACATTTATGTTGAGGTCTTTGATACATTTGGATATGAGTTTTGTGCAGGATGATAAGTGTACATACATTTATATTCTTTTATACTCCAACATCTAGTTATACCACTACCATCTGTTGATGCTTTTTGTTTTCATTGTAAGAAATATTAGAATAAAGCAGAGTTCAGTTCTCTATAAGCATAGTTGATATTACAATGCAAGATGTAAATGCCTTATAATTGATTTTCTAAATATATGTTTATTAATTTTATTTGAATACCTATATTTTTGAACAATAAAAAACCAAAATGGAAACTAAAAAAAAAAAAAAAAAATGCTGTTTTATAAGGTAGAACTGGATACTGATATCTTTGTTTGCCTTTGTTTGGTATTTTATACTTTTATGTTTTATTTTATATATGGATTTTTAGAGAATATGATGACCTGACTGTGTCTTACCTGTTTGGCTGGCCTGTTCAACTGGTGTGTCCACAGGGAATGTCTGCTGGTGTTGGAAGCTGAGATGCAGTGATGATTGCCAGGAGGGTGGTCAGGAGGAGATGGTCTGTGGGAATTACAGGAGACTTGAGGAAAGGAGAAGTGAGGCCACAACTCCTAATCTGTTACCTTGAAAGGGAGCAGACTTAGGGCTTGGGTCTAAAGGAACAGTAAGAGAAGAGAATGCCTGTAGGCAGATTACATGTTCTTCTGTCACTACTAAAGGCACACTATTTTCTAAGCACTTCTTAAAAGCTTAATAAAATCCTAGTAATGCTACATTTTACTTTTAAATGTTAGAAAAATGTCTCACTTCATTAATTGTTTTTTAGTATGCCACTATGAAAATGTAAACAAATTGTTGTTTTTCTTTATATCATAAATCATTTAGAGATATATGTACTGCTGAATAGTTTTCTATTATGTCTTAATATATGATAGTTATTATAAGGCTTTTGTAAAGTGATAAGTAGTTTAAAATACAGCTATATACTCATTGACTGAAAACAAATTTCCAATAAATTAAAGCATGTTAGGTATTTAATAATAGAGTCAGTAATTACAGTGATTTTCTTTAATACTTAAACTTCTCAAAATCACCTTTTCCCAGTGTAACCAATTTTGTTGTAACAAACTTGACAGGAGCATAGTTAGAATACGGGAGAAAAGCTCCCTGAGGAAAACATGATTCAATTTCATGCATGAGTATGTATCTTATAGCTAACTTACCGAAAAAGATAGGTCTTAAAATGTATTCTATTGTTGGAAAAGCAACAGGAGAAACTCAGAGAAAGATGTGGAAGGCAAATGTCTGCCCCTGATTCATCTGTTTAGATGAATTTATCGCTTCTTTGTCAGGAACAGTGCTTGTGAACAGAATTCTAAATATTCAAGTCAAGTAGGATGACTTGAATCGTCATTGCTTTTTATTATTTTAACCACATTGGAGTACAGTTCTATCAAGAAGGTTCCAATATTTTTTGTCACTCTGGCATGGTAGGTACATGGACTCTTTCTGAATTTTAATAAGGTTTCATTGCAGCCCCTTTGTCCACGGTGAGATTCTTAGTCACAGTAGGATTGTTACTATCAATCATCATGTCAGAAATTTCTTGTGATGGGAAGTCAATTTTATTGTATTTACATAATTCACAGTTTTCTATAATATACTTGCTTGACCTTATATTGATAAGTTGTATTTAATATTTTGTGGTTGTTCTTAATATGTGCTAAGTATGTTCAAATTAATGGCTTAACTTTATAGACACAAGGAAATACAAGATTTCATACTATAAAATAAAACTTTACAAACATGTGTTATTTCAGTGTTAAGTTTCCATAGTGATATAAAGTCAAACTTATTCTGCAATAATAATTTAAAATTTTACATTTTGAACACACTTTAAATATACATATGAAACAATTGGTTATATTAGCAACAGATATAGAGTCTAGAGGATTTTATTTAAATGAAATAAATAGCCTAGAGCACTAACTAATGACACAAGTTTTGTGAAAGTATACATAATATTTTGAAAAGAGTTTACATCATGTTTTAGAACGTGCATATGTGATACTATCCCCTACAGAGGAAGTAGTTATAGATTAGCATATATCACAAATCTTTTGTTCAGTACTAACACTGGTAGCATCCCCATATGTACCTGAATATGGAGCTTGTATTGCACATTTTCAGGGCCTTAAGGAGAACTTCATATTCTTTACTTCCCTTGAGTGAGTAAAAAATTAAGTATTTGACTTGTAATGCTATATTGCATGAGAGGGGTCTGGCCACTTTAAGCACAATAATATCGGCCTTCTGTAATATCAAGCAAATCAGCCTCATGTTAAGTGAGTAAAAACATTGTAGCATAATATGTCCAGAATGGAAAATAAGAAAACTCATTGGATATCATACCAACTGCATCACACATGGCCCTCATAATAGCAAGAACACTTGCAATTACATTATCAGTGGTTCTTTTATCTATCCAAATGTTATTGATGGCATTCTGTTCAGTGACTTTATAATGTTTCCAGAATCATTCAGTCTTTGCCTTGACTGTGTTCCATTGCTCAATGAATGTTTACTGATACAATCCTTAAACAAATAGATAAAACAATATGTGAACATTAAGTAAATCAACAATAATTTTTGTCCTCACATTTTAAGAACAAAGTTAGCAATGCAGAGCAAATATTCTTACTTAATATATCTTTTGCCTGTGAGCATACCCTTGTCATGTTTTTCATTTTTTTGGTTGCGATAGAAAACTTGCATGCAGAAAACAATAACACAGTTATAATAAAAGCCACATTACTGAAATTTACACAGTCTATTTTATTTAATGTTGATGGGTTTAGTATTGAAATGTTACATCATATTATTTCAATGCCATTTTCTGTCAAGGCAAAATCTTTAGACAACCTTAAAATTCTAAACTGAAGGCCTATTGTGTATCAAGAAATACATTCTTTTATAACCCCATGCCTCAATTTGTAGTAATTGAATATGTGTCATCTAAACAGTTTACAATTGATACATTCTGAAATAAGATATAGTTTAAAACAAACTGACTAGTCAGCTATAAAGAGTTCTATATTTCTATATGTAAATATATTATGTAAAGATAGAATAATGACTAAATATTTTATTTAGAAGGTCTACTTTGCAAACTAAATAAATTATTTAATTGATAAAACTATTCACATGAATTTATAATTGATTTCAAGACAACTTATTTTTATAAGTATTAAAAGTTTTCAATAATTTCAAGAACCCCTTTGTTAGCTACTACAAGTTCACAAATATTACATATTTGATGAGATATATAGAAATGTTATCAAGCTGCCTGACTGCAAAAAAAGAAAAGAAATGTTACCCATCTTTATTTTATGTAAATTCACTACTCATTTAAAGTTTATTTTGGACATAGAATTATTGACATAGTCAGATTTCAGAGGATGTGTGTATGTGTAAATATAAAATATATTATAATATATTTTATATTATAATTTGCTTGTAAATAATCAAATATTGTTACTATCCACAGACAGGCTTTTTTAAAAAGTTCTGCAAATTTGGTTAATTGGTATTAATTTTTTAAAACCTAAGTGATTAGCATTCTCAGAACTTAACTAACTTGTTTTTCTACATCTTTGCCAACCTTACCCAGATGACCTCTTCAATTACTGGCTACCACTCATTACCCATCATTGTTGGGTCAATCCTAATAACAGCCAATCTTAGGATAAAAAAAGATACTTTTCCGTCTCCATCCGTTAATTCTACCCTTGCATTCCTATCCTTCTATTTTTAAGACAACAGATAAAGGTCTATGTTTTTCTTCCTAGAAGTCACCCTTCCCCTATTTTCTCTGGTACTAAATGTGTTCACTTGTTGATATCAGTCATTCTCTTGCCTGTCTTCTCTTTCCTTTAACTTACTCAGTAACACTCATAGGCTATATAGGCTTTATTCCTAAATTTTTTTCAAAGTTTTTTCATTGTCCATGCACACCCAACTTTAACAAATGGATCATTCAGTCTTGCTTCCAATGACTGTTATTGCCCTTATCTTCTACACCAAGAAAAAGGTCACATGTCACTTCATGTCTTGAGAAATTACCCTCTACTACTGAAGTGTCACCAGAAAAATAGTGCAGGACTCTTATATTGGCCTTTTATGGACAATGAGAAGGGATAACATCAGAAACATGGATAAAGTTCAAAGAAGAGAGTTTTTGACATAATCCATAACAGTGTGTGTAGATAGGATGTGCTAAAGGAGGCAGAGGCAGGAGCATCTTGAGTTTGAGCCTAGAATGGTTATATAACTTTATTTATATAACCTATTTTATTATGTTCTGACTTTACCCTCATTCTAATAAGACTTTAATGGGTAAGAATCATATTATGTTTAAGATTATAAAGCCCTACATCTTGCCTGGGGAGTACAACAGAGTAGTCCAGAGAACAGACCCAGAGAGAAGGAGAACGGACCTTGCCTCTCACTGACTGTAGCTCTCTGGGGAGTGGACCCCGAACCTCTACTGGGCAGAACAGTGGGTTGGCTCTGATGATCTGGGTGTTAGTGACCACACCTAAGGGGATAAGATCTGGAGAGCTAAACTTTCTTTGAGTGATCTTGCCAGGACAGTGATGGAGTGCTCACCCTAGTAGAGGTCATTATGGAGAAAAAAAAAGAGATGAACTACTTAACTACCCTCCAGGCCCAGATTTGAGGCTTTGTGTTGACATACCTCAAATTATACATCATTTGTAAGCTGTTAGAGCACGTGGATGGGCTGGACCTGATGATACAAAGCAGCAGGCTCTTCATGACACAGGGCAACAACAGGATAACCTAGAGGAGTCCCAGTGAGGAGCTAATATTGATGGTATGGTGGTAGTCAGAGGCTTTGAACCAGATTAATGACTCATTTCAAAGAACATTTGCAAGTGAAGATGTAGACAGATCACAGCAGGCCAAACAGTTCCATGTGAGGTTTTATTGGAGGAGAAAAGGGTGAAGGAGGTGGGGAAGAAGAAGGTGGTAAGAGAGAGAAAGGTCAGAGGGGTCTACCTATTTATTAGGATAGTGACATAGCCTCTCATAGGTGAAGGTGGGAGGTGAGCCAAGTGGATTCTGGGGAATGTATGGTGGTTTCCTTGACAACAGATGTGCAGATGTGAGGGTTGCTATCACCTAGGTGTGATGTCACTGGGTTCAGGGACTATCCTGATACCAACAATAGGAATGGCCAACTACTTTCCAGCTGAATTAAGGTCCCATTGAATAACCTATGCCTAGCACCATTATAGGTGCTCAGAAAATGTGGCTTGAAAATTCACAGTGGCTAAGTGAGGTCCTAGTTCCAATTGCTGCTAAAAGGATATAGTATCATTCCAATTCCTAATAACTTACACATTTCTCAACCCTAAATGGAAAAGTTTTTTTGGCATTTGATTGTGATTAAAACACAAAAACAGAAATAAACAATTTTGCATAGTATAAGAGATAAGAGATTTCCTGACATCCATATCGATACACCATTTCCAAGAGTCAGAGATTACCATGGAAATGGAGCAGCAGAAAAACTGTAAGAAGCACAGGCAGTGAATGACAGCAACGAAGCAGTTTTTTCTAGACACAAAGAGCTGTTGCACACAAGAACTCACAACAGTAGTGATGACAGGCCCAAGACTGACACAAATATATGTTATATACAATTCTAGAATGGGTAAGTATGTTTGTCTTGAAGTTCTACAACATAAAGATCTATTGGCAATACAGCTGTGGTATGTAGAATCATTGTTCTTCAAGAATAGACAGGACATGGGAGACTGTCTATGGTCCTACAGTATGAACATACCAATTTCATTAAGTGAACTCGGTTACCTTAAAGAAACACAGCACATGACATTTGGAAGAAAAAGTGGTCAGAGATAGGTGAGGGATTGTAGAGAAAAAAAAAAGAATGAATTTTCTTACATGTTTTTCACATCTATCACATCTATAAGATTCTAAAATAATAGAAAAGGAGCACAATTCTGTGTCAGAGTCCTCATCATTTTATAGTGATTACATTCTTCTTGATGCCTATAGTTCCTGTTCCTTCTCCACAACAGAGAATTCACTACTGTTTCAACTTCCTTGTATAATTCTGACTGATTCTTTCACATAAGATATAACTTTATACCTGGAGCTTGGGATCGGATGAGTAACATAAATTTCAGTGATGACTTGAGTATATTCTCTCATCTTGTCAGTATTGAAGTTAGTAATATCTTTAAAATTAAAAAATCTCATTTAAAAAACAAGTTACATTTTTTCTCAAACTTCTGGTCCGGTTTTTATTTTCAACTCTAGCTGTAAACAATCCTAAAATAGTTAGCAATGACTGTGACACAGACTTTTCGCTATGTGGCCTTTAAATATCTTTTTTTAATTAACTATTAATTTGTCTTTTACATCCCAAATACTGCTGTCCCTACCAGTTCCTTCCTCACCAAGTCCTTCCTCCAGTCCCAGCTCCACTTCTCTCTGAGAGTGTGGGACTCCTCTAGGAATCCTCCTACCCTGGTACATCAAGTCTATGCCAGGCTTGGCAAATCCTCTTCCAGGTGTCTTTCACGAGAACAGGACTCATGGTTGATGGCAAATAGACACAATTGATTTAGGCAGATATGAGGCTACAGAAGAACCAAAAGTGCTCACAAAGTCCAGACAGGGCATCAATGAAGACTGAGCTGCCTATCTGCTACATATGTAACAGGGGCCCTCGATCCAGCACATATATGTTCTTTGGTTTGTGGTTACATTCTGAGAGTTCCCAGGGATCCATGTTTGTTGTCTCTGTTGGCCTTCCTGTGGAGTTCCAATCTAATTTTGGGTCTTCAATTTTTCAGTTCTTCCATGAGTGTTCTTGACCTCTGCTAATGTTTTGCTGTGAATTTCTGTCTCTTTTTCCATCCTCTTAGAGAAAAGTTATGTTAGGCTCCTGGCTGGCAGCCTTTAAATTTCATTCATCAAATTAATTGTCCCATTATCTCTAAGTATCATTTACAGAAAGATTTTTCAAAAAGAAAAAATGTAGATGCAATACTTTCAAGCATCTAAGAGGAAAGACTTGAAATTCAATTCTGAGCAGAATTTTTGTTCTTATTTGACATTTCACCAGCGTAGTTAATACTTGGCATATTTCTTCTAGAATTTTGTTCTCATCTATATCCAGAATCATTAAAACCAAACAAACAAATAAAAAACTGTGCTTTAAGTTTTCTATCCACCCTTCCCAAATTCTTGCAAATTCTCACAAATTCTCCCACAAACTAGATGCAAAGCCCAAAGACCACATGATAAAATTAAATTGTACAAATTTTAACCCTGGAACTAGTTTTGTTTGTTATTTATTTTTGCCAATGTGACCACAAAATTAGGCAGAAACCAATTGGAGAAGGATGAGTTTATTTTGGTTCACAAATATAGAAGATTCAGCCCAACACTGAGGGAAAGATTGCATGGAAATTATGCTATGACCAAGATAGGTCAGCAAATGGTAATGAAGATTACTGTTTGTAGTGAGTGCCTTTGTTGGCTTCTTTGTTCCAGCTCTCCATCTAAGTTCCAGTCCATATGAGTCATGCCAACCACACTGTATGTCTGCTCCTGCTAACCATTCTTTCTGGAACCACATACATATTCTATCAGTCTTCAAATTAAATATAAATTGAGTCAACATGAAACTGAATTTTAATCTATACAGGAAGGTAATGGAGCATAGTTTCTTCTGTTTTACCCACGACAGATACTTAGAATGAGGTCATGAAGTTCTATGAGAAGCCAACACAATGAAGCAAGATTGAAGGCAATTTTAGTAGTTAGCGAAGAAGGCCTGACATTTTATATGCTCCTAATAAAGAGTACATTGAGGAACCTAAAACTATATCAGGCTGAGTTTATTGACATGGGACTTCTGAGTGGAGATTCTAGGTTTAATAGGGAAGCTTGCACAGTTAAAAAAATATGTTAGAAGTTTGTCTGGATGGTTTGCTGCAACATTTATCAAAAGATGGCCTACTGAAAAGGAATTGGAGATGACTGGTCCCTTGACTTAGTGTTGATGAAGAAATTTTAAGGCTCAGAGAAATTGCAATGCTAGAGTGGATACATTGTATAAAACCTAATCCTCCACAATGGGAAGGCTCAGAAGACATGCCCTTCATGAATCCTATAGACACAAACTAGTGAGAAAGGCACCAGCACTTTTGAAGAGTTTTGTTCTTATCCTTTCTTTTTAGGCCAGATCTTAGGGTTGGAGATGCTGCTGCTCAATTACATGAATTAAATGCAGGGGGTTTAATTGGGCCCTGATTGAATCATCAGAGACAAGGTGATCATAGTTATTATAATGGAAAGTGTAGAAAAAACAAAGTATATAATGACACCCTATAATAGTCAGCATAGGAGAGGTAAAATTTATAATGGCATGACTCATTGAGACCTTTGGTACTGACTAATCAGTCATGGTGTTTCCTGGCATGAAATAGATAGGAAGCCTAATGCATATCGGTTTGATCTGTATAAGCATAACAGTTCTCAAACAAATGAAAGAAAGGCTACATTCGATGGTAGCAAAAGGCAATCTGGGCCAGTGAATCAATTTCCAGACTTGAGACAGTTTGCAGACCCAGCACCCCTTGAATGAAGGGGTGGCCAGGTTCCGCTGAGGGAGGATCTTGATAAGACACCTAAAAGTTTTGCTGTTAGCCTTTCTTCAGTTTTTCCCCAGAGGGACCTACTGCCTTTAACAAGGATAACTGTACACTGGGGGAAATGAAATAATCAGACTTTATCAGGTCTATTGGATACTGATTCTGAATTGACACTGATCCCAGGAGATCCCAAGAAACATTGTGTCCCTCCAGTTAAAGTAGGAGCTTATGAATGACAGGTGATTAATGGTATTTTGATCAATGTCTGACTCACAGTAGGTCCTATAGGTCCCCAAATACATACTCTGGAAATTTTCTGGTGGCAGGTTAACTACATTTGACCACTTTCTTTGTGGAAAGGACATTTTGTTCTTACTGGAGTAAATACTTATTCTAGTTATGAATTTGCCTTTCCTGCATGTACTACTTCTGCCAAAACCACTATCTTTTGGATTTACAGAATGCCTTATCTATCATGGAATCCATGATATTCTACACAGTATTGCTTCTGACCAAGGAACTCATTTGACAGCCAGAGAAGTGTGACAGTGGGTCCATAATCATGGAACCCACTGGTCCTATCATGTTCCCCATCATCCTGAAGCAGCTGGTCTGATAGAAAGATGGAGTGGTCTTTTGAGGACAGTTACAGTGCCAATTAGGTAGTAGCAGCATGGAGGGCTGGGGCAGAGTTCTTCCAGAGTTCTTCAGAAGACAGTATATACTTTGAATCCGTGTCTGATATATAGTACAGTTTCTCCCATAACCAGGATCTATGCATCCAAAAATCAAGGGATGGAAAAGGGAATAGTTCTACTCATTATCACTCCAAGTGACCCTCTAGGAAAATTTTTGCTTCCTTTCCCCACAACTCTAGACTCTGCTGGCCTAGAAGTTTTGGTTTGAGAGGGAGAGTGCTCCTTCCAGTATTCACAACAAATATTCCATTGAACTGGAAGCTCCGACTCCCCCCTGGCCATTTTGGACTTCCAATGCCCTTAAACCAACAGGCTAAGTAAGGAATAACAGTGTTAGGAAAGGTGATGGATCCAGATTACCATGGGAAAATTGGATTGCCTCTCCACAATGGCGGTAAGAAGCATTATGTCTGGAGTGTAGAAGATCCCTTAGGGTGTTTCTTAGTACTACCATGTCCTGAGATTAAAGTCAATGGAAAACTACAACAGCCTAATCAAAGCAGGATGAAAAAAGGACAAAGACCCATCAAGAATGAAGGTATGGGTCACTCCTCCAGGAAAAAAGCCAACACATGCTGATGTGCTAGCAGGGGTAGAGGAAATACAGAATGGATAGTAGAACAAGGTAGTTATAAATACCAGCTAAGGCCATGAAACCAGTTGCAGAAATTTAGATTATAAAGTAATATGAATCTCTCTGTTTTAGTTTGTTAAGAATACATTTGTCTTCCAATTTCCTTAACATCAATTGATATTTCAATTGAGATACTAAAAGAATGTTCCCAAGGGACATTGCCCCATCATAAATTTACAAATGTGTTGGGATTGTATAAGGAATAATTTCATGTTAGGCATATTCATGACCTTGTTATTTTTTCATGTGGATGTGAGATTTTATACGTGTCAAGTTGACAAGGGGTGGATTGTAGTCACCATCCCTGGTTGTCAACTTGACTATATCTGCAATGTACTACAACCAGAACTGGAAGGCTCACCTGTGATACTCATCTTGAGGCTGGGAGATATATGTTTCAAGATCTCTGCATTCAAGGCCTGGGACAAAGCAAGTCCCAGATCTAGGTGTGGTAGCACACATCTTTAATCTGGGCCACACTTTCTGCTGGAGACCTACATAAGGAGATTGGAAGAAGGAAGATTTTCTCTTCTTCGCCTGTTTGCCTTGTGGGGCTGAGCAACTGCCAGATCCTTGGAATCCCATTCACAGCTGCTGCTGTCCATTGTTGGGGAGTTGGACTACAATCTATAAAACAACAAATTCCCTTACTATATAGAGATTACCCATAAATTCTGTGACTCTAGAGAACCCTAGTATAAATGATGTGTTCTGGATGTATTTGACAAATGGCATCAATATAATTAAAAGCTTTTGAAATTAGATTTATTTCATTATTATCAACTAAACCCTTTAAAACACATATGGAAATGGGAACAATTAGGGACAGCGATTAGAAGTTGAATTATGGTAATGTTAGTCTCTTAATATGACAACACAGGATTGAGAATTTGTTTTTTGAAGGAAATATATTGCAAAAATAATTTTACTCAGAAAAACAAATGGAGACTTCTATAAAACACTCATTTTCTCTTATTACTGGCCAAGATGAAAAGAATACTTAATATTGTCTACATATGTCACTTGAAACATACGCACATAATTTTACCATAGTCTAACTAACTGGATAGGGCATCATCAGATATAGGGCAGGCACAAAATTAAAACAAATACTATGTATATATTTAGTCCTCATGACAAGAATCACATTATTTAAAGCCCAATTTAGATAAATTTCAAAATTACAGATTATTAGGAGAGAAAATGGTGTCTTACTTTTTGCCCTGACAATAATCAAAAGTAGATTTATTTATTTATTTATTTATTTATTTATTGCAGACAATATTATACCTTGATACAGTAACTTCAACTTTAAAAATGAATTAGAATCTGATTCAATATGACAGTTGGTGGAAGAAAATAAAATAATGGTGACATCAAAAAAATGTTTTCACTCCCTTCCGTGGACAAACTGTAAGGGGAAAACATCCACTTGTACCTAAAATAGAGCTTTAATGTAGAACTAAGCAATATGAGTTGTCACTGAATGCCAGTCTCTACTTTTCAAAAGAAAAAAAAAAAAAACCAAAACCCTGACTTTTAAAGCATTAGAAATATGAGGCATGAGGCATTTACTGATAATGTCTTCAGTTGATGCTATGATGTTTTCTTGCACATAACTTGTTTGATAGCATAAAGTTTTAAAAATAACTAGAATTTTAAATGTGTTGAATGCTTTTAACATTTCACTATTATTTCCTTAAACAATCTATCTTTAGTAAAGCAATTTTTTCACTTTTATACGGTAAACACAGCTACCATTTTAATGACTAATGCACAAATAAATGGAACAAAATCATTTAAATGCTAAAGCATTGAGTAAAACTATCCAAATTTAAGTGTATAAGCCAAAGCTCACTGGGACAGTGTAAGTAATGGGGGGGAGGGGCGAGGCCTGAAATGGTTGGGATCAGGGCAATAGGTATTTCCAAACAGTATAAATCATAAAGTAAGAAGCTAATTTGTATCCTCACAATCATGGCCCTGTGACAACAAGAACAATAACAAAGTTAAAACATTGTATAAATTGGAAAGACCAGAAAAAAAAATTGAAGCAAATAAGAAGAAAACATTCCTGGAAGTTGCTATTTAAATGGTATAACAGTAACATTATATTTAAGATGTCTTCTTATTTCCTGAAGGCTTCACAGTGACCTACAGAATATAGTATTGTTAAGCACAGGAAGAAAAAAAACAAGAAAAATTGTCAATACCATAGCTCATCCTTCAAAGGTTCTAGAAATAACACAAAGCAATACATACATGAAGGGTGATATATATATATATTTATATATACACAGTGACATAAAATGGGTTCTTTTTATACACAGAAAACTCTAGACTCATTGAGAACCTCATAAAAATCACTTACTAAAATATGAGCATTTATAGTAATTATGAAATTTGACTTCTTAGCTTAAAAATAATGTGTTAAAGAAAAGTGAAAAATCTGATTTAAGAGTGAAGTGAAAGTGAATGAAATGATTTTTCATGAATAAGTAAAAAGATTTTATTAAAAATGTGTACTTGAACATTCATGTTTGTTCTTGTAGTATTCACAATAATTTAAAACTGTAAGTAGCCCAAATGAACTACAAATAGTCAATGGAATTTTATTCAGCCAGAGAAGAGAGTTAAGTCATGATACTTACAAGAAAAGTTTATGGAATTTGGGATAGTTATAGTAACCAAATGAAGTCACTGTTTAATCTAGATCTCAAATACCATGTAGGTGCACACCTTTAATCTCAACACTGAAGAAAAAAAAAGCCACAAGTATCTTCCTGAGTCAAAGGACATCTTTGTTAGAAGTGTGAGCACAACTTAGAACAGACCACACCAGAACAAACGGTTCCAAGGAGGGAGGTTATTTAGGAGAGAGGGCAAAGGTGGGGGAGCAGAAGTATAGGAAGAGATGAAAGAAAAGAGAGAGGTCAGGGTGTTCCACCTGTTTTATATGAGCGGTGATGTAGCCTCTTGTAGGTAAATGCAAGGTAGCCAAGTGTATCCTGGGAATGTATGGCGGTTGCCTTGGCAACAATGTGGGTGTCTCCTAGATGTGATGTCACTGGGTTTGGAGCCTGATAACAACATACCTCCCTTTTTCTTATTATAAATAGAGGATAAAAGGGGAGGGGAAGCCAATGGTGAAAGGGGAGTTGGGGCGCAGTGTCTCTTAAACTACTTCCTGCTATGTAGGGGCATAGTTGTGGGGAGTATCAGGCTTTTGCCATCAGGGTCCACAATAGATGTGTGCATCAGGTTCCTCTGTGGAGAGCAGCTCATAGTCCTGTAACAGGAACTGATTAATAGTTTGGTTAGAAATAATAACACCAAGAAGATGACTAAAAAGGGTGTTACAAAAGAGCGTATCTGCTTTTCTACGGGTTTTTAAAAATCTCAGAACTGGAGGTCCCATGTTCCCTAAGAACATCATTCTTCTTGGAGGAACAGGCAAAGACCACCATCTTTAGCTGTCAGGACATCCGGCTCCTGTAGATTCTGAAACACCACAGCTGGAATCCTGAGGGTCTTGCATGTAGAAAAGAGTGTCTTGCGGTGTTGGTAGAAGAAATGGTTGGTCCGTGATCCTAGCATGTGTATCTGACAAGACCAATATGGGCAGCCCCCATAATCATCTGGCCAGTTTCTACAATAATCTTTTATCTTGTCAAAGAGAAAGCAAGTATAGAGAACATAATATTTAGATGGGACAACAGATAGAGGAATGATAGCAATTTGGATTGGTTCTTGGCGAGATGGGAGGCCTTTAGCATGGCCATAATTTGGTTTGTATTAGTTACTGATCCTCCTTTTGTGGTATGTAACCTGTGCTCCTTCCAGATAGCAGCGTGGGACAGGAGGATGTGGAAAATATATCTGAAATCTGTGTAGATGTTGAGGGTTTGTCTCTGTGCCAGCTGGAAGGCACATGTAAGGGCTATTAGTTCAGCCTATTGGTATGAACAGGAAGAGCCTGTGCCTCCACCACCTTGGTGTCTGACACTATGGCATAGTCAGCTTTCCTGGCTCCTTCATGTAGAAAGGAGCTTCCATCTGTATACCAGGTATAGATGGCTTGAGGCAATGTACCCTCCTGTATGTATGAATGATAAGGTAATAGTTTCTCTAAAGTTTCAGTGCAGGAGTGAGATAGGGAGTAATTAGTATTAGGTTGAGGAAGAAGATTGGAAATATTAACAGGTGGGCATGATTAAAAAGTGAGGGTGGAGTCTTCTATTAGAGCTACCTGAAGAGAAAGAACCCTGGAGGGAGGTGGAGTCTGTAAGCCTTTATAACTTAGGAGCTGTGACATGTTGTGAAAAGAGAGGACAGTTATAGGCCATCCCAAGGTTAGTTTCTTTGACTCCCAAATAAGGAGTTCAGGGGCTGCTAAGGTACAAATACAAGGAGCCCATCCCTGGATAGTTAGATCTAGGCTTTTTGAAAAGTATGCTACAGGTTCAAAAGATGGTTCTAGTTGGTGACCTAAGACTCCAAGGGCAAATCCCTCCTTTTCAGTTACATAGAGGGAAAAAGGATGAGTCAGGTCAGAGAGATGTAAGGCTGGGGACTTAAGGAGAGCCTGTTGGAGCCCATGAAAGGGCTTAGTAACAGGTTTGAGAAGAGGTTCGTGGGTGGGGCTTAATGCTGCTTCATATAAGGGGAGAGAAAGAAGGGAAAAGGAAGAAACCCAGGAACACAAAAAGCTAGCCATTTCTAGGAATGATAAAATCTCTTCCTTTGTAGAAGGAATAGTTAGAGATTGTATCAGATTCTTTCTATCTAAGGCAATAGCCTTGTGGGTTGGGGTAATTGTTAGCCCCAAATAGGTGACCTGAGGAGTGGACAGTTGGACTTCAGAAGGTGAGACCCTGTAGCCTTGACTGAAAAAGAAATTTAGAAGAGCAGAGGTATCAGCTTGCCTAATCTCTAGAGAGTGGGTACAGAGGAGGACATCATCTATGTAAAGTACAATCTTATATCTAGGGAGAGATAAAAAGAGCCAGTCAGAAGCCAGGGCCTGGCCGAATAGGTGTTGGCTATCCATAATAGTTGTGGGCTATTCCAATCTTTTAGGTAGAACAGTTCATGTAAGTTAGGTAGAAAAGTGGGTGTCAGGATCTGTCCAAGTAAAGGCAAATATGTCCTGTGATTGGACATCTAGAAGGATAGAGAAAAATTTATTCTTGAGATCTAGGACTAAAAAATGAAAAGTTCCTGAGAGGATAGTAGAAAGAAGTGTGTAAAGATTAGCCACAACAGGATGGAGGGGAACCACTGCAGAATTAATGAGTCTGAGGTCTTGAACCAACGAACAGGTACCATTAGGTTTCTTAAAAGGGGGAAGAGGTAGGGCGAAGGCCTTACATCTCCCTGACCTGACTCATCCTTTTTCCCTCTATGTAACTGAAAAGGGGGGATTTGCCCTTGGAGTCTTAGGTCACCAACTAGGACCATCTTTTGCACTTGTAACATACTTGTCAAAAAGCCTAGATCTAACCACCCAGGAATGGGCACCTTGTATTCATACCTTAGCAGCTCTGAACTCCTTATTTGAGAGTCAAAGAAACTAACTTTAGGATTGCCTATAACTGTCCTCTCTTCTCTTTCCTTAAGAGGTCAGAAATGATAGGTTTAAGTCCCCTGAGGCTCTGGTAAGAGAGAGGGTATTGAGCTTGGGTGATGTAGCTGGTAGAGTCCAGTAACTGGATGACAACAGGAGAATGACGTTTAGCAACAGAGGGGTTCTGGATGTCC
This sequence comes from Arvicanthis niloticus, assembly GCF_011762505.2. Lineage (NCBI taxonomy): Eukaryota > Metazoa > Chordata > Mammalia > Rodentia > Muridae > Arvicanthis > Arvicanthis niloticus. The sequence continues at coordinate 13,376,057 of NC_047660.1, read as the reverse complement.
TAAAGTTGGGGGTCCACATGAGAAGCTGGTAAGGGAAATAACGTATTAGTGTTAGTAGGTTGACTGGCTAGAAGGCGCAGAGGAACTGCTGGTGAGCTTGGGTTTAGGCGAATTGGGGGAGCAAAGGGAATAGAGGCTCCCAACTTTGTGGGGAGCCAACAGAGGGTGGATATCATCCTTGTAGCCATCTTGAGCCATATTTTCTGAAAAGAGATTTGATTACAATAGCCTACAACAGCTGAGCACACTCTGATAACATCTTGTTTTAGATACCCAGGATCTTCCCTTGGGTGTGTGAAACTTAAAGCTTTGATTTAGAGCCAAGACTTAAGGGCATGACTTAGAGATCAGATTTAGAGACAAGGCCTAAGGACATGACTTAAAGGCATGACTTAGAGGCGTGGCTTAGAAGTGAGACATATAAAAGGCAAGAGGCAGACAGAAGAGTTCAGTACAACTTGGAACTAGGAATTAGGTTAGAGAGTACAACTTGGAAGAAGTAACTTGGAGGCACTAGGAACTAGGAACTATGGACTAGAAACTCAAGACTAGGAACTTGGAGAGAAGAAGAGAGACTGAAGAATAAACAGGATTGAATCACTCTGTCTGGTCTCGATTCTTCGCATCCGTCCTCACTCTCTCTCTTGCTGAACCCTGACCCACAGACCGGAGCTGCTTGGGGCAGTAACAAGTTAGTCCCCAAGGCTTTTGGCAGTGTGGGTCCCAACACTGATAGAGTGGTCCAAGACACTTTGGCCCCAAAATGTGGGGTAGAGCAGCTCTCAACACAACTTAGCTAAAATATCTCTTCCCAATAAGGGGACAGGACATGTAGGCACTACCAAAAAGGAATGGGTGAGAGGTATACCCCTAAAAATGCAACTAAGTAGGGGGTCTGGTGAGGAAGGTAAGGTTGTCTTCTTACCCCAACAACAGGAAAATGTGAAGGTGAGGTGGGTCCCCAAAACTCTGCCAGGACTGAGTAAGTGACTCCAGTGTCCAAGAGGAAGGAGAGATGGGTCTTCCACATACCATAATATCTACCCGGAGCTTCCTGCTAGTGATAGGCATGGTTGGGATGAGAGAGCTCGGGCCCTGTCATTCCTCCATAGCAGGTCAGCTGAAGGGTTTTCTGGGAGCGATGTCCCTCTGTTCTGGGTGACATAAGAGCAATTGATACCCCAATGTCCCTTCTGATGGCACCTAGGACATGGTCCCCTTGGCTTGCTGGGTTTGGGTAAAGCCTTTGCCTAATGACCATGTTGACCACATTTATAGCAGAGGCCTGGTGGTCCCTGAGCCTTCAAAGATGAAGAATCTGAGGTAGCAGCTGAGGCTGGTCGGACAGCCTTTGCCAGCATGTGGTATTTCTGTTTTCGGGATTTCTCATCTCTCTCATAGTATACCTTGAAGATCAGTGACAAGACTTCTGCCTGTGGAGTTAGGGGTTTCCTCTCCAATCACCTAAGTTTAGCTTTTATGTTGGGGTAGCTCTGGGAAAAAATGTAGGTCATCAGAAGTTGTTTACCTTCTGGGTTTTCAGGGTCCAGATTAGTATACTGCAATAAAGCCTTTGTAAGGTGTTCTAAAAACTGAGATGGTTTTCCTGTTTTTCCTGGACAACATCTTGAATTTTCTCAAAGTTTACTGGCTTTAAGGCTACCTTTCTTAGGCCTGCCAAAAGGCATGTTATAAATCTATCTCTAGCTAAGATACAACCTGCGGAATTATAATTCCATTGAGGATCCTGGTCAGGAACTGCCTCAGATCCAATTGGATATGTTCCATCTGTCTGACAAATCTGAACTGCATGTGTTTTTGCTTCTTCCCAAACTTGCCTGTGTTCATCTGGAAGTAAATTGTTAGTGAGAATCATGTGAATGTCATGGAAAGTCAAGCTATAAGATTGAGTGATGTACTGGAACTCTTTAATAAAAGCAGAGTAGTCAGAGGCATAGGAACACAGTCTGCTCTCTATTTGGGAAAGTTTACTCAGTGAGAAAGGAAAATGTACTGTGACCATACTGTCAACTCCAGCCACTTACCTAAGAGGAAGGACAGATGCTGGTTTAGGTGCCCCTGAAGGAGAAAGAATTGGAGGTTTGGCTGTGGCCTTAGAATGAGTGATAGGAGAGGTAAAGGTTGGTGCCAGTGCAGGGCGATTAGAGTGACCTGCAGCTGGCACAGAAGGAGGGGAATGGTCTGGAGAGGTCAGGCTAGTAGACTCTGAGGTATCTGGTGAGAAGAAACTGAGGTGGCAGTTTGAGTTTTTGGTGGCATGGAAACAAGTCTGCTACAGAAGGGAGGCAGTTCATCAGCTGGATCTATGGGTATAGTGTCATCTAATGGTGGTCGAGTAGGTTTCGTGGCTAAAAGGACCTGGGGTGGAGAACAGGAACACATGGAGGAATTAGAGTGATAGTAAATGAATGCTAGGATATAGGGAACCTCTTTCCATTTACCAGACTGCTGGCAGTATGTATGAAGACCCTTTAAAACGATTGGGTCTAGCATGCCATTAGGTGATCATTTTAAACCATTATCTAGAGGGTACCAAATCCAGACCTTATTGCAGAGGTGTATCAGTTTGGAAGACCTCAAATCAGGCATTAGTTGTAGAGATTTGAGGGTTTTTAGGAGACAGCCTAGTGGAGTGTCTAGGGGTATAGTTGAAGACAATGTAGCACCCATTGGGTGATGGGGGGGGGGGCTGTTACTGAATTTTTTGTGTTGGCGTCCCAAGTAAAGAGTTGGTAACCAATCAGGCAGGCAGCCTAGATATCAGGTTGTCATGAGAATATCTAGGGGCCTTGGCTGGCAAACTTCTGGAGATCACCAGAAAGCAGTTCAATCTGGCACCAGGATTTTCTGGCTGGGTGGGGAATTGTGAACTGCTTTCAAGGAGGGAAGTTACCCAGCCACCAAGTCCTAAGTTGTAGGTCAGCCAGGAGGCCAGTCATATGGACTGGAGCATTGAAATGCCAACCCTTCAGCCTAGGAAAGGCTGGCCAGGTGCTATCTGGGCATCTAGGGTCCCTCCCGCCAATTGGAAGCTTTTAACCAATCAATATGCCAGTGTGTGTTTGTGGGCTTCCACAGTCTGGTATCAGAAAGGTGGAACCATGAGGTCTGTTTAGGCCTGTCTGGCTGCCTAGCCCCCATGGCAGAGCACCATGTGGGGGCCACCATGGCACAGCTCATATGGTGGAAGTTCCGTGAACCTCACAAGGGCTGGTGAAGTTGGTCTGCAGCAGCGGTGGAATTCACACGGTAGGTGACAGCAGGTAATAGTGGATGGAGTCCACATGGTATAGCAGTGTCAGTGGTTGGCAGAGATAGCGGCAGGCCACTGGAAGAAGAGGAAGAAGATGGAAGAAAAGAGAGAGAGATCGGGGGTTCTGCCTGTTTTGTATGGGCAGTGACTTAGCCTCTCCCAGATAAATGTGAGGTTACCAGGTGGATCCTGGGAATGTATGACAGTTACCTTGGCAACAATGTGGGTGTCCCCTAGATGTGATGTCACTGGGTTCGGAGCCTGAGACCAACAATCTTGGTCTATAAAACAAATTGCAGGACAGTCAGGCCTACAAAGACAGACCATTCCTTTAAAAATTCATATGTATTTGTGTATGTGTGTGTGTGTGTGAACATTGATCATATACTTATGTGTGTATTAATGTAGTTCATGATGCCAGAAAGCTATTGTGAGAAAGGAGGAGTAGATTTTAAGAAAAGATGTAAGAGAAAGGTTAAAAAGGTTAATAAGTAAGGTTAACATGTGGAATGAAAACTGGCAAAATTACCTTCTTCTGAGGGAAAGCCAGGAAGAAACCAAAGCAAGCTAGGGGCTGTGAAGTGTAGGGAGTAAAGGCAAGAAAGTGATTTATAACCCCACATATGTCTGTAAAGGATGTGAGGACAATTGCTGTTTTTATACTAAACTAAAGCAAAGTTTTAAAAATTTAATAACAGTAGCTTCTAAAATAGCTTAAGAGTAGTTTCCATTTCATTCAGATAACCATTTGGTTCTGTGGATGTCTGTACCAAGCATATCTGCATGCATGCATACATATATTCAAATGACATATGTTTATATATGTATTATATATTTTTAAAATGATTTTCAGTACTATTAATAAACGAAGAAGAATTCTGATTCACAACTAGATATGCTGGTACCTGGTGGCACTTTCAATGTGTCTTCTGAACAAACAGAAGCATTACATATTGAAGGCCAGCTAAGACTATTTGGTAGTACCCAGAATAATTAGATTATAAAACTACAATAATTTATGAGTTTTACTTCTAAATGCCCCTAAACTAAGATATATAATATGTAATAAGGAATTTCACTCAAATCTTCTGTTGAAGTCTCACTGATTCAAGAAGGACTTTACTGATGTCTCTACATTCCACATACTGCATCTTGTTTAATTTTTGAAGGTTTAAAATCAATGTTTTATCATCAATGTTTTGAAGGTTTATCATCAATGAATGTTTATGTACAAATATTGTACATGAAATGTATAATATAATGAGATTTACTCTCAAAGAGGTTTTATGAGATATACCTTTGCCTAGTAAGTATATGAGGCAGGAAAACCTAGCAGAAGGCAAAAAGTGGTCTCATGGAAGAAGGGGTCAGAGACTCTTCAACTACTACTGCTAAACTGTTGACTTCTATTTTTCACAATATTCTCATTTATATATATATATATATTTCACAATATTCTCATTTTTATATATACTGATATTTGTAATTGAAAAGAGTCTTCTCTCATACAATACATTCTAACCATAATTCCCTCTTTCTTAACTATTCTTTACTCTGCCCCATCTCCCTCTCTTTCTCCATCCCTGCTGTTCCCTGTTTAGAAAACATCAGGTCACAAGGACACAACAGCAAAACAGGAAAACTCAAGATACAACAAGATGAGGCAAATCCCTCATATTAGCTCTGGATAAGGCAAACGAATGGGAGGAAAAGAATCTGAAAAGCATGGTGAAGTGTCAGAGATACATCTACCGGTACTGTAAGGTTTCTCACAAAAACACTAGGCTAATATCCCAGTGCTTGCTGCTTCAGATTCTGTGAAGCCTAGTGAGCTAGTCTTAGTTGATTCAGTTAGCAGAGTTTATCTGGTGTCCTCCATTCCATTGTCTACAATATTCTCTCCTCATCTTCTGTAAGGTTCTCTATATCTCTTAGCACAGGGACCTGCTAAAGCCCTCAATTTAGGGCTTTCCTGGTTCTGCTTCTGTCCTCATGGTATACAGGCACCTTTGCTTACCAAGCCTGAATGATGGCAAAGAAGGGGTGGGAGTGAACACAAGATCTCAGTGCCCTAGAGAAATTGCCTTCTTTAGGGTGATTGTTACTGAACCAGTTCTCCTTTACCTTGGAGTGTGCATAGGGGACATGCAGACCCAGATCAAGAAGAAAAACAAGGCTACTCCTATTGGACTCAAGACAAGGTTTTTTCAGGGTTTGGACACATCTTGATCTCAGTCTTGCTCTAGATTGGCTCCCCTATCACAGGGATTTCTGGACCCACAGTTTAGACTCTCTCTTAACATAATATCTGGCTGTGAGTTTCTGCACCTGCTACTACCTTCTGCAAGAGAAAGTGTCTCTGATAATGACTAGAAAAGACATTAATCTATGAGTACAGAGAATATAATTAGGAATAACTATTATTATTATTATTATTATTATTATTATTATTATTATTATTATTATGCTTGCCAATACTATTTGTTTCTGTCCTAGGTGTTTGGGCTATCTAATTTGTGGTTCTTGGCCATCTAATCAGTGAAGTACATAGGCTTCCTCTCACAGCTTGGACTCCAATTTAAATGAAACACTGGTTAGTCACTACCAAAAGATCTATGCTACCATTGCCTATTTAGCCTGGCATATTATTATATTATATATTAATATTATTATATAATATTTACATTATATTATATATTTACTTTTTGACCACTTAGACACTTGAAGCAAATATGAATTTTGTAATCTAAAGGTTATAATAAAGAGATGTTTCAGCATAGTTGAACCTATTCCCTGCATGTATTTCATTGTGATACATAGACTATTATTAGCAGGTTTTTAAAATTCTTACTCAAATGCATGGTAGAATAATTGAAATGTGAAATAACTAGTAACTAAGGAGAAAGTCAACATTTTGACCGTTCAAACATGAACACGAACACACACACACACACACACAAACACACACACACACACACACACACATCACAAATACAAACATTCTTTGCTTTTCTTCTTTGTTTGGACAATCATCAGATTAACCCAACTCACTACATAATGTCAGCTAACAATTTTCTGGATTCACAATCTGGAGTGTTTTGGAAATTCTAATAAGCACTCTGCATTTTGTTATGACATTTAGCATGCAATTAGTGGTCCTGTTTTCACAAAGCATGTAACTCAGGACAAATACACGAGGAGGAATAGAGTTAAAACAATAAGGACATTCTCAGAATTTAGGAACTTGAAACTGCCTAAGTTATTTAAGCATTTCTGAAGTCATATGCATAAAGTGTATATTATTCTTTCTTTCAGAATCCTCGTTCAACTAAATTGTCTCAAAGTAGTTAACCATGCTAATATTATTTCATAGTGAAGCTTTAAATAAACTATCCAGAATGTGTCACAACAAGGAATCTAAAATTAATGACAGATTTCTAATAAATTATATTTGGGAGAACTCCCTGTGCTTTTTGTAGAACTTGCAGAAATACGGAGATGACAAGTAATCTGCACAGGACCAGGAGAGGACTGAAGCATCTTACTTCATCCTGATAGTAGTAACAAGAAAAGACAAAATTTAAACTGAGTCTCCACCTCACTCTCTACCCTAGATCTCCTTTTGTTATTTCACTTATAATAAAATCAGATTCAAGCAGCAAAGCCAATATAACAATTATGGTGGAAACAATTCCTAAGAATACCATTATGGAATGAATCTGGTTATATTGGGAGCATTATGATAAATGGTGTTATTAATAGGAGCCTAAAAGAAGTATTTTTTCTCTGTGTAGAAAATTCTCTACTAATGTATACAGAAAAATGACTCTTACAACACACAAAGTGGGATTCTCATTTTCCTTAGTTAGCATACAATTTCAGATGAAGACTGCATTTATTTATTTAAATGGTAGTTAAAATGCAAACAAATTCTCCTCTTGAAAGAAAAGCTTTTAAGATGTGAAACTAGAAACTATTTTTAAATGCATATGAGAAGTGTACATTGAACGAAATGGCTATAGTTTTGATCTCTTCTACAGATTTTTTATTTGCATGTAATATTTGATTTGTATGCATTTTCATATTTAAGTTCATTTAAAAGAAATGTAAGAACATAGGACCTGTTTATATTACAGCTGGTGAAGTAGCATTGTTGATAAATTGTTTACATTGTAGCAGGGAGATGCAGCCCCATAATTCACTTTAAAATGAAAACAGAAGAAAAAAAATAACAAACCTCAGTCATTTGTCCCTTGTGATCGTCAAACTGGGGATGTAGAGACAAGCAGATACTGAGGATTCATGAACCAGTCATCTTAGATGATTTGGCAAACTGTGAGTCAATGAGAGCTCTTGTTCTTGACAATCAAGTTGATTGATTTTGAGGAAAAACACCTGAAGTTTTCCAGGGCACTCGAAAGAACATGAGCATGTACAAACATGCAGACACAAACATACACATAAAACTAGTGGTATTTATTTATGTGGTGCTGTGTTATATTTCCATACATGTGTGTATTTCATATATATAAATATGAGAATATCTATGTACATATATATGAATATGTATGTATATGTATATATGATATGTATGTATATATGTACATATATATGAATATATACACTATTTAAATCAATATAAATATGTTTGTCTCTTTAAACATTTGTAGTGCCTGAATTAAAATACCCTACATATAAATTTATTGTATTTATGATATCCAAAAATATATAAAATGCTTGCAATCTTACTTTTCACATTCACTACAATAGTGATAGTGAGTACTAAATTTTGGAACTGAAGGTATAACATATTTCATTACAATTTATAACAAAAATCTCTAGACTACTTTCAATGCCTCTGAAAAACTTCTAAATTTTAAGATGAACCATATTCTGACTCTTATAACAAAAAATATTCATATTTTTGTGGCTTGGCATATTCAGGCCATTCTCCTACTTACCACTTCTTGCAAATGATTTATGTGCTGAGATGGAAATATGCAAACATCACTTAAGGGTGGAACACTTTAAAATCCCCAACTTTCCTGGTGTGTTATGAATCATACTATTAGAGTTTCAGGAAACCAAATGGAGGTTCTTAGTAAACTTTAAAAGGTATTTTATAAAATAAAGTTTATCTTGTTATGTTGTTTGGTTTGAGTATGAAGAAATTCGTGTGTATTTTGAAGTCAGTATTTCAGCAGGCAGTGTTTCCATATGAGCTGCATACAGTGTAGTCCCACTGCTTGTTCATTAGCTGAGCAGAAAACACTGACTAAAATGAGTAAAAAAAAAAAAAATGCAGAGTTTGAGATTTTTTTTCCTAGTAGTGTTGGTTGCATTTCAGTCAGTAATATTTTATGAATTTCTCTAACTATTTCAAAAACATTTAAAAAGCAGAATATTATAAATGAAGCTGATAAAAATAGCCTTCCTTATATAAGAGAGAAAATAAAGCTTCTGTTTTATTTTTATGAAGTAGTTTAGCTATTGTATGAAGCAATGATTGTAAGTATTAATGGATGATGTCTATATAAGTGTAGTGTGATACTAAAATCACTGTTATAATTATCTCAAACTTTGACTTTTTGGTGAAAATAAAATGTTTTCTCCTTGCATTTTGAAATCAGTGGCACCTCATCATTTTCTGTGGCCACTTTCCTTTGCAGTTGCACACTTTGGGCTGTAGCCACTCCCCTTTTAACAGCTCCCTGGGTACCCCTTCCTGTTCCCTGACTTGCCTTGCCTCATTTTTTTCTTTTACCCTCTCTGGCATATGGTAGCCATTCTGCTAGCACCTTATAATAGTTCAACTTTCTTGACTTCACTTATAAGTGAAATCAGGTGGCGTTTACATTGCTTTTGCTGGCTTGTCTCATTTAATAGAATGTTCTCTGCTTCCAAGTATGCTGTTCTAAGGAGCAAAATGACTTTATTTTGTGGCTAAAAATATTCCCTTGCTTTTTTCACGTTTCCTTTACCCATTCATCATTTGAAAGATTGTAATCAGTTTTCCATTCCTCCGATATTGATATTAATGATACAACGAATCTGAGAGCATAGATGTCCTCCACATATAGTATAAACATGTATGTTTGTATCTAGTAGTTACTTTGCTAGGTAAGGTGGGAGTCAAACCTCTACTATTTAAGAAATGCTAAGCTAAGTCTGCTTTAATTTTCATTCATATTTTTTTATGTTGTTTTGTTTTTCGAGACAGAATTTCTCTGTGTAGCCCTGGCTGTTCTGGAACTCACTCTGTAGACCAGTAGCCCTGTAGACAAGTCTGGACTTGAACTCAGAAATCTGCCTCCCTAGTGCTGGGATTAAAGGCATGTGTCACCACTGCCTAGCTTAATTTACATTCATAAACAATGTACAAGCATATCTTCTCCTCATCTCCTCAGTCACATTATGCCGTGGCACACCAGTGTGTTCTTAGAAATTTAAAAAGTAGTATTACAATTAATTTAATCTGATGAGTTTATTACCTTCCTTTTTTTTTTTCCTCTAAAGATATGTAGTATATCTCACCAGGATTAGAACACTTAAACCCTAGAGTGTTTGAAGAGCTCCTGGTCCTGTGAAAAGCAAAACTAGAGAGTAAATTATTAATTATTCATACTGATGATGTCTGGGTTATAGTAATATATTTATCCACTTTTAATTATAATGATTTTCAGGTAATAGTATATAGATATATATAGGGAAAAGAAAACGTAAGTGACTTTTAAAACCCATCTTTCATGAAACTATTTTAAAATAAAAATATGTGGTTTTGTCACACTTCCCAACAAAATGTGAGCTGATTTAGTGTAATCCAAGTAAAATATTATGTAGAAGACAAATACGATTTAGATTGTTTTCAACTTTTGATTCTGAAGTTAGTGCTTAGCAAATGGATAATGAATGAACTATTCGAGTAAGTTACGGCCAAATGATACTTATTTTGAGATCCTTTCTAATCAAAATTGGAGAAAAATGTGAGGGATAGCAGAATTTTTAACACAGTAGTTTATGTAGCACAAGATAGCTTCCCATCTCACTATGTAGCTAAAGATAAACTTGAACTGCTTTCTTGAACTCTGTTTTAAAATCATACTTCTATGTGCTAGGAAATCAGATTGTTGCAGGACCAGCCAGTTTCCTTATGTATGCAAAACAAGCATTTTATCAACTAAACTGGACCTCAAGACTCAGCAACAAATGCTTTTATTTTCTATTGAAAAAAAATCTTAAATTGAATTAATTTTTATCACCTCATATTATTTAAGAGTCAGTTGAAGTATAGATAATATATCTAAAATTAATTCTAAGTAAATTAACAAAATGATTAAAAACAGAAACAATGGCTAAATATAAACATGCTTCACCACATGTCAATCTTTGTGCAGAACATGTCTTGTGGGAGTGAGGAGTAAGCTGTTCTGAGTGTATGGTTTAGACACATTCTTTTAGTGAGGGAAAAGAATTTACATTGAATAGTGTTGTGAGCATAACACTGAAACTGCTGGACAGGGATCTTTGCTGTGTAAAATTCAGGTGGCACAACGTCTTGATGCATTAACTTCTGAACAAGTCAGCTTACATGGCTGTAGTTAGAGCAGGAGGAACAGAAGCTTCTTATAGATAAATGTTTATGTAAGAAAAATGAACACTTCTAAGGGCAACAGTCCAGTTTTCCATATTAAATTCATCACTGAAATGATACTTCAAACACTTTTAACTGCTCCAAATTTAATTACCTAGAATAAATTTCTTCATATAACCAATGATCTTAATTAATTCCCGTCCTTAAATATAGTTATGTCACACTCACAATAATACACTGTCTCACATACAGGTGCAGTCTTGCACATATGCTCCAGTGCTTAAGCTAAAATGTAATTTGTCAAATAAGTATCCAAAAATATGTAGAAGAGCTTGGACTGCAAACATATGTGAAGGCATTTTTATTGGGTAGATATATCAATTAATAGGGTAACTCGTATTTATTAAAGATTGCTATAACTATTTATTACCAAACAATATTAGGCATATTAGTGTCTGAGACATTTGGAAATATTTGTATTCCCAAGTCTCCATTCAGTTAATAAGGTCATATACATTTACATTTATTTTACTGTTAAATGTATAAATATAGGTTTTGTTCTGAATAATAACCTGTTGTGTGCATAAGTCACATTTTATTTCTCCATTCATCTATTGATAAATTCTTAAATAAGCTCTTGTAAATAAAGCATCAAAACAGATTTGCAAGTAGTCCTGTCTGGTATTAGTTAGCATCCTTCATGTGTCTACCTAGAAATGGTATGGTTGAGTCATATATAAATTATATTTTATTTTTTAAGCAACCCCTAAATTGGTATCTATAATGGTTGGGCTCATTTAGATTCACAGCAACAATATATACTTTTTTATACATATACTCTAGTACTGGTAATTATGTTCTTTATTTAATGATATCCATTCTGATGGTGCTGACATCAAGCTCATTTGTTTTTTAATGTGTATTTCTCTGATGGTGTTGACATTAAATTTTTCTGCATATGTGTTGCCCATTGATAATTCATATAATTGCCTGCTTATATTATTGTTCCATGTATTAACTGCTGTTTTAGATTCTGTACATTTGCACTATTGATATTTATTTTAAAGAGTATTTAAGGATTATTTTACTTATTTATTTACTTAAATTGATTACTGTGGAGTGCACACAAGTCATGGATAGTTGTGGAATTTTGAGGATAGCTTGTAGAAGTTGGTAACAGAAGTAAAGTGAAAAAATCAGCTATCAGCACACACCTTAGCTTTCAAAGTCACCTTGCTATCTTTTTATTGAGTATTTATATAATCTAGGATCAATTGTTTGCTGGTTCTATAGGAGCTAATGTTGTATTCCATTATATAAGGTGTCTCTTCACTCAAATATTTATTTGCATTGCAGAAGACTTGGATTTCGGAAAATATTTGGATTTAATATTGGTCTACTGGATAACTTAAAGGATAGGCCTGTAACCAAATTAAGAAAACTTCACCTGAAAATAAGATACAGGGTAATCTCAGCCCTTCACAAATCTCTCTACTAGAATCTACACAAATCTCTCTACTAGATCTCTAAAATGTATTTACAATTAGTAAATTGTGAAGGTAGTCTGTACAATATTGTGAACCCAGAACTTAGATACAAACAAATAAACACACAAAGAAAGACAGACAGACAGACAGACAGACACAGACACACAGAGACACACAGACACACAGATAACTCAGACACACACAGACACTTGCACAATAAATTATAAACAAATAAATATAATGAAACAATAAATAAATAATATATGAAAATATTGTCAAGTATAGAAATTAACCTATTTATCAACATCTAAGTTGAAAGACAATTGCAAATTTTATGTATGCATGTATATATGTGTTTATTTATTTATTTTTTTACAAATTTTATTATAAGATAATTTGGTTATTTTTAAAAATTTTATCCAGTTATGTAAAATTCTTTTATTTTAATTTCTTTGAAAGAAAAGTACATCTGGGTTTTATTTTAAAAATTAATTAATGATTTATATTTTAGAAATACTATGGTTATGTATACCTACATATAGGAGCTGGCTCCAATATGGTTCAGCAGTTAAGAGCAGTGAGTACTCTTCTAGACGTCCTGAGTGCAATTTCCAGCAAGCACATGGCGGCCCACACATATATGTATGTGTGTATGTATAGGTAGATAGATAGATAGATAGATAGACAGATAGATAGATAGATAGACAGATAGATAGATAATAGATAGATAGATAGATAATAGATAGATAATAAATAGATAATAGATAGATAAATATATATTTAAGTTAACAATTGATAAATGAGGCAAGGTATACTTTTCAGGGTTGGAACATTTTTCCAGCGTGTTCAATACACTTGGATGTACCCTAAGTCTACAGAGAAAAGCTATTATGTTGTTTTTGCAGGTATATTTTTTTACACCATGGTTTTTCAATTTTGACATTATTGATTGATAATTATTTTCCTGATGTTGTAAAAACAGTTGTGTGACTTTGGGAAATTTCCATCTTCATGAATAAAGCAAAGATCAAATAATTTCATATATTTGATAATCTTTATAAACTAATGTTTTTTAGGATGACCCACGCAGACTTTCCAGCTCAAAAGGAACTTACATCCAGTTGGATATATACAAATTCTGTAATGTTGTTATCCCACTACAAAATTTATACTTTCCCATCAAAATATTGTTATGTATTTTTAGTTTTTAGTTGGTGTTTGTGTATGTAGGTTCTTGGAAACGCTTCATAGCTACAAGAAAACTTATGAAAGACAGCTCTCTTCTTCAAGCAGGTGAATTCTGGGGATGGAACTTGATGGCATGAAGCTTGTACTGCCTTTATCTGCTGAGTCATCTCTCATCCCACTGACTCTCATGCAGTTTTGTTGTTGCTTGCTTGTTTTTGTTTTGATTTTTTTAACTTTACTGTAAAATGAGGAAAGTAAGAAAAAACTGACAAAGTTTAAATTGAATATTATTTATATGTTTCTTAAGCTTTAATGTGATGAATTATCAACTTTAATATCTTACCAATTACTTGGGTTATTTTTTAAATTGTTAAAGTGCTGCAAGTCTTACTTGTTTCAACTGCTGAGTCAGACAGATTAGCTGTTATTTCCAAACACCTAAGGAAAGATTCCTACAGAATACCTAGTCTCTGATGATAGTAGATGGAGTGAAGTAATAATTTCACATACACAGAGAAAGAGAAGGGGGCAAGGGAGGAAAGGGAGGAAAGATGAGGAGGGAGAGGAGGAGGAGGCAGAGGAGAGAGAGGACTGATAAACAAAAAGTCTCTTTTCCAATGGAAATAGAATAATTTTCTTTTTAAATTATTTTCCTTCTTTATTGAATATTGTATTTATATTGTAGATGTTATCCTCTTTCCCTATTACCCCCCTACCCAGAACCCCCTATTTCATCCCCCCTCCTCCTGCTTCTATGCGGATGTGCCCCCATCCTCCCACCCACTTTCACCTCCCCTTCCTAGAATTTCCCCACATTAGGTGTCCAGCATTCACTAGACCAAGAACCTCCTCTCCCACCTATGCCCAGCAAGGCCATCCTCCACTACATACACAGCTGGAGCCGTGAGGCCCTCCCTGTATTAAGCTAGTTGATGAAAGAGAGAAAGCGGGGGAGGGGGGGAGACAGGGAGGCAGATATTCATGTATCTCCACCAGTTAAAGATAGTTGTTATATCTAGGTTGGTCAGTGTGTTACACCTCTGATTGAACAATTCCAAACTTATAAAGCCTATGATTAACATTATTTTAAAAAATGTATAAATGCAGAAAGGAAAAGGAGGCATGGGGTAGGGGTTTTCTAAGGGGGGGGGGATGGGGAAAGGGGATGCCATCTGAAGTGTAAATAAAATATCTAAAAAAAAAAAAAAGATTCCTCTACAGCAACAGGATTTGACTTTATCTGATTCAACTTCTAATATAAGAGCTTAAACTTGTTATTTCCCTGATCTCCCCCCCTCTCTCTCTCACACACACACACACACACACACACGCACACGCACACGCACACGCACACACAAATCCCTAACATTCTAATTCTGAAAAGACATCACATACATGTACATGAAAACACAGGTATTTCTGCCTTCCTTGAACTATGCAGACATCTAGGGCAGACAGAATTATCAGGAAGTCATTGTCTGAAATGACAAAAATATATAAAATAGTGAGCTAAAATATGATTCTATTACAATATTTCAGAGTGAGAAAACTAGATGAGCCTAATTGTAAACAATAATAAATACTAAATTATCTGGACATAAACAATTTTTGATGGAATATAATAGTGGGAAAGGCATTGATCAGCATGTATCATTCCCACAGAGATTATAAAGAAAATACACTGTCCTGGAGATGCTGCAAGTGAACATCAGGTTGAGTGGTACCTCAGCAGCCTAAGCCAGAGGTTTAAAGGTTGTGCTGTGGTTCATGGCTGCCTCCATTTTAGAAAAGGTTTTATTTGTTAAGATCATTTACCATGCATGCAATTTCCCAGAGATAGTAGAAAAAACTAGGCAGTATCATTTGGGCAGGTTAGATTAAACCGCTGTTTACACAATTTTGAGTTAAGCAATTTCTACTATGTAACACAATGCCATGTAAATGAAGGCGTGCCTGGTGATTTATGTTCCCTCTCAGAGGTCAAGGTAACCAGAGCTGAGGCTAAAGCATTGTCCTTTCAAATTACAGCCCTCCACAATTACCATTGGGGCATTTCTAGACCAAGGACATTAACTTCATTCATAAGAACTTATTCAATCATCTGTCAGCTTATCAGCAGGTTTACTGATACAATAGTTAGTTAAACTTATATATAAAAATCACACTCATATTATCAACATTTAGTCAATCCTTCACACATATTATAGTTGCAAGGAGAACTCAAGCTGTAGTGTTTTGCTTGAGTTTGTAGTGACTGGAACTGCCTTGCTTTTGTTTGTAGTGTTTGCTTGCTTGCTTTATTTTCTCCTACTGACTGGTGACATTTTTTTCAGAGTCCTTTAAAATGACAGTGATATATTACTTTGAAAGCAATATGCTTCAACTAATAATTCTAGTCAGTTCAACTGAAACACATGAGTGAGTCTGTTGAAACACATAAAAAATCAAATGTTCAAATGATGATATGTTTGTACACTTGCATTCATAAATAACAAGCACTTAGCAACTCCATTTAATTCTTACAGGTAACTCAAAAGAGACAGAAGTCTGGCATCACTGAATTAATTTGGTATTTGTCTCCTTTACCTTAGGTCACCTGCTTACCTTTGGAAGTTAATCACTCAAAGGATGTCCTTCTTTAAAGTAGCAAGACATAACCAATCTCATTCTCTTTCATGGCTGAAGGCACAAAGATAAAAGTAATTGAGGCATCTCCCTGTCAGCATTTTACCTAATAGTTTCCAGTCACTGTCCTAAACCTGCAGGGTCACCTTGGATTTCAGAAATAGCAAAGCCTCCTAAGACTGGACACCTCCCATTTTTAGGCAATTATCTCAGATAATGACTCTCCTAGTGTAATTGTTTTATGATTATGAGATTGTTGGAAAGATAATGAGTTTCTTTGGTCCAGCCTGCAGAACCAGAACTAAGTAATGATCATGTAGATCACAGTAGCAAACTTGTTAATTATGAATCTCTTTTATGCTTTACTATAGTCCCTATTCCATTTAAAGTTGCTTCTCCTGTCTATACCCAAACACAAACTTTGCTCAATAGAAATCTCTATATGTTCATGTTCAAATGTGCAGAATAATTAAATTGTGTTCTTTGCTTTTCACAATTTAATTATTATAAAGGTACAGGAGTCCAGAATGCTGGTGTTGGAATGTCCAGAACTTTCATCATGATGTAACTCCATATATATATATATGTGTGTGTGTGTGTGTGTGTGTATGTATATATATATATATATATATATATATATATTCATTTTCATTCCGGTTATAGAAATAAAAAATAATTTTCATATTGCCATAATAGTTTTATATTATATTCTTTCATAAAGTTGTGTTTCTTTCATTTTTTCCATTTTATATAAACAACAGATGAATAAAATTGTATGAACTTAAGCTATATAAGGTGATTTTTTTATAATCATGTATATATGTGGAATAATCTCCAGAATTCAGCCAATGTGACAGGTTTTAGTTCACATAAAATTACATTGTCTAAGTGCTAAGACCACTTGACATTGGATTTCTTTGCAGATTTCACTTATAGGACACTGTGTGAACATTATTTTCTTCTCTTTTTTGTTTTTTACTTGTAGAAATAAATGACTATTTCATCTTCAGTACATAAATCATAAAGTTCCAATTAGTTTGTTAGCACAGTGATACAGTACTACATTAAATGTTTACAAAACCACATGTGCAGATTTATTCAGAGTGAAGTAGTCATCTCAAAGAATTCATTAGGAAAGGAACGTAGAATTTTTCAGTATTGAGGTTAAGACAGTAAGATGAATCAAAACTGATGCATCAGAGGCCATATCTGTTGACCGGACAGGATTCTATATCCTGGTGACTGTGTGTGGCATGGGAGGACACATTTCTTTTGTTATGGGAATTCAGGGAGGTGAATGAAGAACAGAGGGCAGTGCCTAAAAACCAGTTCCCATTTGAAAATGTAATTCTCAGAACAATTGCATCTACTGCAAAAACAAAGATCAAGTGGGGAAAAAAAAAACACAATAGAAGAGTCTGGAAAATTTGTGCTTAACTACAGAGTGAACCACATTTTTATTATAAAACCCACATTCTGCATTCGCTGACACTGAAAATTCAGTTTGGATGATATTTCTCATGTGTAAAGAAACCAGCATAATGGTAAACACCCAAAAAGAGAGTGAAAAGTGATCATTTGAGACAACCTTTTCAGTGACCTCATAGTTTGGGCTTTAAGCAAACATCACTGTTTAAATATTATGAAACTAAATTGTGTTGTGAAACAGTAGCTTCTCCTGCAAAGTCATTGTGAGGCTTGTGTTTTAAATATTCCTGCTCATTAGACGAAAAAAAAATTAAATAAAAAGTCAAAACTTATAAATACTAATATTTTATATTCTATGTTTCTGATTCATAAGATGAAGCATACCATAAAGAAATTACAATCCCTGAAAATTTTTAAATTAAATTTAAGTTACAAACTGTGACACAACATTTCGAAAACAAGTAATTATTTACCAGTACACCACTATATAATAAATAAGAAAAATAATGCTCAAATACTCAAGTACGCATAATGGAAAAAATATTATGTATAATGAATATTTAAAGCAGCTTAGAATATCTATTATTCATTGAATATTTGTTACCGCACTCCAGATATTGTCTAGACACTAGGTAAAAAAGAATGAAAAAAATTACATTATTATATTATGATGTGTAAAGTTTATAACCTACCAAGAAAATTATTAGTTTTGCTAAAGGAAAATCTCTGAAAATAGAACAAAAAATTGATGCCAAATATCGAATAATGATTCAATAAATTTCCACATGATAGTGAGAAAGATACTGTTTCATGGGCAAAATATTTATTTTTACCTATAGTGATGTTAAGCATTTCTCTTTTCTCTCTCCTTTATTTCTCTTTAAACAACAATAAAATGCTAGAATTAAAGGCAGATCTATATCTGTATCTATATCTATATCTATATCTATATCTATATCTATATCTATATCTATATCTATATCTATATCTATATCTATATATCTCTATCTCTATCTCTATATCTATATGTGTGTGTGTGTGTGTGTGTGTGTGTGTGTGTACATGTGTGTGTGTGTGTGTACGTATGTATGTATTCAGATACCCAAACAGTAAATGTCTCTACAATAGCCTTGGAATATATGGACCTGGCGATCAACACATAAAAAATTATACATATAGTTATATACAATTTTTCTCCTTATTAATTGGATTTATATAAAAACACATGGTTTTTTGATAATTTTAAAAAGTTTTTGATTACATTTTAAGAATGGTAAAGTATTTCAAAGGATTTTATATGTGTTTTATACCCAAGGTACTCCTGTTCACGAGTAAGTGGATACTTAGCCCTCCCTTTCTTACATATTTTCTAGGGGAAATAAGGAGAAAAATCAATGACTATTCAAGGTCAACATTTATAGAGAAAGCCTTACCAAAAGGACAGTAGTGTAAGAAATTTTGATTGGGATATTTAGTTGGTATTCACAGTGGTAAACAAGAAGTCCAACATAAATTGACTGTACTTAGAAAATGACAAGATAAATGGAAACCGAATTTGAAATGAGACTGTAGAGAGTCAACTCCAGTAGGGCTGCTGGTTTTGAAGAGGAGCTAAAAATTATATTCAGGCAAGGAATGAAATGAACAGAGTTTCCATGTTCCAGAATTTTTGTTATGAAGGAGGTGGGTTCCTATTCAGTTGCTTAATATAACATCCACTATGATGGTGACACGACTACAAAGTTATGTAGGTTGTGGTTACATTCCACACAAGACTGTTTCTGGGAAGAGGCTGGTAAAAGGATGTGGTATGGAAGGATTTGTTATAAAAACAAAGCTAAGAATACTTTCTAGAAGACTATCTGTGGAGTTTTAACAACACTAAAAAGCTGGGATTTTAGGTAGCTATGAGCTGTTTCATGTGGATACTGGAAATGAACTAGACTTTTCTGGAAGAACAGCAAGTGTTCTTAAACACTGAATCACCTTTCCAGAAAATCAAAATGGAATTTCAAGATAAGATGAATTCTAAAATTAAATCATTGTGTGATAATTTCATTTTGATTATAAATAAAATATTTAAATGTAAGGAAGAAATATAAAAATTGCCTGTGTGTGTCCATATGTACATAAGACATGTCCACATAATGTGTCTTACATCACTATTAATCCAAACTTTTTGAGACACAATCTCTCTCTGATCCTTTAGCTTACCTATTGTCTAGAGTGGCTGTCTTGTAAATATGTAATATATATATATAGTGGGGCAGTATAAAATACAGTTCCCAAAATCCTATTCTAGTTTCCTTAGTTTAATCTGAAAGTGATGTGTGAAAATAAATTAACATTTCTAGTTCTTAACATGATCCAGTAAATTTCTCCATATAACTTAATTGAACATTTTCTTGTATTTACATAGTACTTATCTGAATTGACATTGCCTACAATGTCTTTCTTGCAATGGATATTTATTTAGGACTTAGTAACATGAAAATAAACACAATAAAATTTATTTTCCATAAAATTTTATTGTTTTCCTATGTTCTTAACATTTTACAATTAATTAGATTTCCTTTTCTTGAGAGTTGAAAAAAAAATGTCACTTTTTGTTTGGAAATGTTCATCTTTCTAATCACATATTTTTATTGCTACTAAATCTGAACAGTAGAATTTAATATTTTCTAAGATAATTTGTAATTTTCTGTATTCCTGACTTTATATAGAGTAATAGTTTTGTAAATTTTGTGGAAACAATATAGTTTAACAGAGTAATAATTATAAGAAAATGTTATGAACTAATGAACAAAAAACAGGATTCTTTATTGAGTGATGCAACATAAATGAAGACATGAATCACACTCAGTTATTACATGCCTCAGAATGTCAAGTACCAAAGTTGGATAAGACTTCCAAGGCAATCCTGAGTCTTTCAAAAGCAAAAAACGTTTTATTTGGAAGTCTGGGTGTGGGTGGAAGGATATTTATTGCAGCATCATCAATTTATCAGTGATGATACCATTGAAGAGAAAGTTAGCCCTACCAATAGTTCTTCAGGCAATTCTTGAAAAAAATGTGGCCAAACATGACTGTATCCATAGAGAATACAATTACTGAGACCTCTTCCCTGCTGAGTATACCAAGCTCGTAAGTCTTTTATATCAATGAGTTCTCTATACACTTTATTTTTCAGAGGTATAAATTTATTCATATGCAGGCTTAGGAAGACAAATTTTTACAAATGGCCATCAGGAATTTTAAATATAACATAATAATAAGCTGAGTTTCAAAACTAATTTTCCCTGCAATGAAGAATAATCAAATTAATATCTATGAAGTATAATTATATAAGAAAAATAAAGCTGTGCCAAATTTATATCTCTTAGTTATTCAAGAGGAATATATAAGTATTCAGAATTGGGGAAATGAGATTTTAAAGTTTAATTGAAGATAATATTAAACTTGATATATAAAACTAGTTTACTTGTTTATAATTATTATATCTTGAACTCTCTGAATATCATTACTACACATATATTGTCTTGCCCCCTTCACACTGAAAAATATCAGGAAAAAGTGTGTTTTGGTGTAGTGTCTTAGTTTTTTGGTATATTTAACAAGTGTGCCTGTTCAGGCTCTCAGATAAACAAAACCAGTGTGTGTGTGTGTGTCTGTGTGTGTGTGTGTGTGTGTGTGTGTGTGTGTGTATATATATATATATATATATATATATATATATATATATATATATATGAATGATTCAGTAGGTTGTTTTACATGATATGTCTAATACAGTCCAATAAATGACTGCCTTACACAGAGAGTACAAAAACTCAAAAAATGTTCAGAAAGATAGTGTATCTTTGCAGGCTCAATCTAGTGTCTTAAACCTGGAGGTTTTGAAGCCCAAAGAAACTATCTCTAATATCAGTTAAGGAATCAGTACTTACAGCTCTAAGTGTACAAACTCATCAAAAAGACTGAAGGCTAACTGAATAAAAGCAAAAAAGCCTTCAGCCTTCAATGACTGGATGACTTCAAATCAATGGTTTGAATACCTGCTAGAGGAATTCACATATCAGCTAAGGAAAACATGGCAATTCACCATAGATACCCAGAAGCTAAACTAAACAGTCACTCACTGATACTCTGTTGTGACATCCTACTCCAGAACAGATTAGAACAAATGTGTATACTATCCAGATATGGGAACAATGAGAGACAAAATCAAAAATTCCTACGAAGTCTAAGTATCCTTGTTAACTTAGGGAGTTTTACTGGTATTTCATATAAAAATGTGGGTGAGGAGTTACAAAAGAAATAACTCCAAGAAAGAGTCCTCATCAAAAACAAACATAAACTAAAATAAACAACAAACTCACTACAATATTAGTGACAAATCATGAAAACTAGAATCCTAGTGCACTGGATTACTTGCAACTAGTACAGTATGAGGAAGATGTACTTAGCTTAGATGATCTAGGCCTCTCCCACATCACTCACTAGTCTCTTGTTTTTCCATGCAATTTAACTGGTCTGAACTACTTCAATATAGCTCAGCTTGTATGAGAATATCTTTGCATTGTGATAGATATTAGATCTGTGGAAAAGGAGGGAACTTGTATGTCTAATTAGTTTCATGGTTAACCTGAATATTTTGAATTACTTAATTTCTTAAATTAAAAGTATTTTCTAAAGGATGGATTTTTTTCATTTTAGAAAAGTTAGCTTTTCCAACAAATTTAAAGCAGTGCCTATCAAAATTCAACAAAATTCTTCACAGATCTAAAAAGTCAATTTTTAAATTTATATAGAAATGCACACACACATGTAGAGCCTAACACAAGGTCTAATCTCCATTCCACCTTCACCCTTTAGTCACATACACAGGAGGGCATGATGAACAGGCCCTAGAGAGATTTACATACTAATGAGGTACCTGAAGGACAGAGGGTGGAGCCAAATAAGCATTCCTCCCCAGCCCCTCCCCCCTCCTCCCTTCCCTATTTAACTCAGTTCCACCCTGGGTTTTGTGGGTTATGCATCCAGATCCATCCACCATCCACCATGTCACTAAAACGGTTGTGGAAATCTAAGGACTTCCTCATGTGTTGGGGCCGCGCAGCTGTGAGGAACCTTGAGGAACAGTGGAGAGGCCTTTAGTTAACAAACAGCCGGGCCCAACTTCCAGCTGGAGGATCCCAGGGTGTTCCCAGCTGACTACCCATAGCATGGCAGAAGGAACCCTGGGTTCCCCAGTCATATTTTTTCCTACACACACACACACACACAAAATAAAGTTACATAAAATAATACTGAATAATAAAAGAAATTCTGGAGGTATCATCATACCTGAATTCAAGTAGTACTACCTAGATATTGTTAGAAAAACTGTATGGTATTAGGACAAAAGCCAACATGTAGATCAATAGAAATGAATTGAAGATGCAGACATAAATTCACATACCTTTGACACCTAAATTTTTATGAAGAACCCAAAAAATAGATATTATATTCAACAAATTGTTCCGGTCAAACTAAATAACTTTATGCAGAAGACTGCAAATAAATCCATATTTATCACCTGACACAAGACTCAATTCCAAATAGAACAATGACCTCAATGTAAAACAGGATACGCTCAACTTACTAGGAAAGAAAGTGAGGAATAACTTTGACCTCCTTTGGACAGAAAAATATTTTATTTACAGAATGTTGTTAAAACTGACATTAAGGTCTACACCTCACGAATGGGACATCATAAAACACAGAAACTTCTTTTTTTTTTACAGAAGATACCATTATTCAGACACAGCAGCAGCAAACAATAAAAAATAGTTTTTATTAACTACAGATATGATGGAGAGCTAATATCCAAATTACACAAAGAATTTTAAAAAGCTCTATATAAAAAAACAAAACAAAACAAAAAGACAAATTAGATTTAAAAACAGTGTCCAGATATCTGAACAGAGAATCCTCCATAGAGGAAACTCAAATGGCTAAGAAACACTTAAAGAAATGTTGTTCAACATTCTTAGCCACCAGAGAAATGCAAATCAAATCTACCTTGAGATTTCAATGTACACCCATCAGAATGGCTAAGAAACATAAAAGTGACAGCCCAGACTGGTGAGAATATGTGATCCAGAGAACAGAGATTCCTCCCCAGCCCCTCCCCCCTCTTCCCTTCCCTATTTAACTCAGTTCCACCCTGGGTTTTGTGGGGATTGAGGAATGGAAGTATAAATTATATATTGTATCACCCAGTAGAAATAAGAGAATTGGTGCATCTTAGGATTCAGCTATATTACTTTTGGTCATATGCTCAAAACACAGTTCATCCTACCACAGAGAGACATGCTCGATCATATTAATTGCTACTCTATTATAAATATTCAGAAACTGAAAACAATTTAGATGTCCCTCAACACAATTATGGATAAAGAAAATGGGGTACATTTACAAAACAGAATATTACTTACCTCTTTTAAAAATGAAATTCTCAGGTAAATAAATGGAACTACCAATAAATAATCTGGCATTAGGTAGCAAATACCCAGAAAAAAATATAGTAGGCTGACATATGTAAATTAGCTATTACATCAATGATAACCAAGCATAGAACCAATACATAGAACCACCTAGGGCAAGTATAGAGTAAGGGGCTTGGGGGACAGAAAATTCTCTTAAGGATAGAAAATCGGATTAGTTATTTATGAATGAATGGGGCTGAAGTGAGAGAATCAAGTGGGGAGGTGAGGGAAAGAGGAAGATAATATGAATCGATAAAGGAAAAGACAGCTGAAATTAAAGATTTTTGAGGGGTATTATGGAAACCTAACACACTACAACTTTCCTAGTATATAAACATATAACAGGGATTGCACATAATGTTACAGATGGATCTCCAAATGGACAGACATTCTTATCATCAAATGACAATTCTGGTTTTGGGACTCAGTTTTATCAATTCCAGTGGCTGGCCCAAGGTTTCCCTTGGGAATTTCCATACAACTCTGGCTATTGACTAGAGGATAGGCTGCTCTTCATAAACTGATGGAAAGTCACCATAGCTGGAGACAACAATTATAGGTCTCATCAAAGTGAGAAAATGAGCTGGAACTTACATGGCACCTTTATCTTAAGGATTTGAATCTTTCGTACAGAAAAATACTCTGCACATTATCAAAGTAGAAACTGAAATCCCAACCCAGTCACAAATCCTTCGATGCACAATTGTGTCCTGCCAGCAATGCAGGCTAATGCAATGCTGAAACAGAGATTGTGGAAGTAACTAATAAATATCTGATTTGACTTATGACACACTCCATGAAACAAAACCCAAAGCCAGTATGGCATGGATGGACAAGGACCTAAATCTAGATGTCTCATTTTCCTTAACACTTATATGTAATTAAAATGGTAAAGTACCAATAAAATGACTCCTAATGACTTTCTGCTATATCCACCGAATATACTTACTATTCCACCATCAGATAATATCCTTCATGCAGTATATGAGAACAAACACAGTTACCATCTCCCAGATATTTTGCAGAGAGTGAGAGAGCTGGTACAGCCCCCAAAGGACATCTCCATCAATCTCTCTTCCTCACTCTCCGAAGGAGAATAGGCAGAAGGAGTGTAAGAGTCAGAGGGCCTATAGAACACCAAGACAACAAGACCCTGTAAAGTAACTATCACAATCAAAACTGGTATAAACTCAGTAAGACTAAAACAGCATGCCCACTATCTTCAAAGGATCTGAACCATGTCCTCTGAGTGTGTGTTTGTGTGTGTGGTGTGTGAGAGAGAGATGGCTTCTAATTTAGTGTTTTTATGGAATCCCTGAGTGTGCAAATGAGTTAGCCTCTTATCTTTATGTCTTCTCTTGGTTTTTTTCTTCTGTTTGCTTCTCTTTTCTAACTTCAATGTATTAGTTTTTGTTTCACTGTATACTTTACCTAAGAGCATTTTATTTATTATTATCCAGAGAAACCTTCTGTTTTCAAATGAGAGACATGAAGGGAGTAGATCCAGATGAGAGGGCTTGTGGAGATGAACTAGGAGGTGCAGAGCTCACAAGTAAGTGTAGCCATCACCTCTCATGAAAGAAACTTCTTGCAACATGAGAGACCATTACACAAAATCACAATTAGTTAAAATGCAGAGTTGTGGACCCTATTCCTTATGGATACATTGTAAAACACTCCCACACCTAAGCCTAGCAACATTGTCAAAGAGGGAGTGGATTAGAGATTTTATCACTTAGTGAAGTCAGAGGGTACACCCACAAAGGTTAACCGAAAGGACTTCCCAAACAAGCTGTACAGGAATGACACCAATAAACATGCCAAAGCAGATTGAGAAAAGTGCACAAGGCCTCTTCAAAGACCCTATTCAAAGACAGATAACTAACTAGGACATTTCGGGTAATGGAATAAGCATTCCCAGGAAAGAACAAAGCAACTGGGTGCCCAGAGCCAAGTGGTCAGCCCTGAAAACATATGTACAAGTAATATTATATGAACTGAATCAGTTATATTTAATATATATATACATATACATAATGCATGCAATAGCAGCTAGTAAAGAAACAAAGAGGACTTCAAGGGCAGAGAGAGGATATGGGAAAGTTAGGAAGAAGAGGCAGAAAGGTTGTAATTAAATTATATGGTAATGGGTAAATAAACGGGCTGTCACTGTTTTTTTGTAAATTTTATCCTTTTTCTAACACTGTGGGTTGTTTAATAAGAACTGATTGGTGTTAATTAATAAGACTTAATATTTTAAAATACACTTTAAGAATAAAACTGAAGCCTTAAAGGCCTGGAATTCAAATCTTCAATCAGATTATAATGATTATTTTATATAAATTATACTTTATATTTTAAAAAATAATGTGATTAATTTATAGGCAAAAAAAAACATCTTTTTTTCCCCTATAAAATGGCAAAAAAAATCACTCATTATTTGAAAACAAAAACCAAATTTAGTCATTTCAATAGATTCACAGTAAATAGCTTAGTAAGAGAATGAAGGAGCTACAGGGTTAGTCAGTCTGGTTGGGGAAACATAGTATCAACTGGGCAGACCCTCCTGAGATTGCAGGGACTGGACCACTAACCAAAGAGCACACATG
Source organism: Arvicanthis niloticus (assembly GCF_011762505.2). Lineage (NCBI taxonomy): Eukaryota > Metazoa > Chordata > Mammalia > Rodentia > Muridae > Arvicanthis > Arvicanthis niloticus. The sequence goes on along the minus strand of NC_047660.1, from coordinate 13,349,322 downwards.
GAGGGACCCATGGCTCTGGCTGTGTATGTGGCAGAGAATAGATTTGTTGGACATCAGTGGGAGGTTCTGATGGTACTGTGGGTATTTGATGCCCCAGTATAGAGGAATGCCAAGGCAGGAAGTCGAGAGTGGAGTGAGTGGGTGAGTGGGTGAGTGGGTGAGTGGGTGAGTGGGTGAGTGGGTGAGTGGGTGAGTGGGTGAGTGGGTGAGGGAAAATCCTCATAGAAGCAGTAGGAGGGGAGATGGGATAAGGGGTTTCTGGAGGGGAGACCTGGAAAGGAAATAACATTTAAAATGTAAGTAAAGAAAATATCCAGTTAAAGAAAAAAAGAACAAAGAAAATTAAAAATAAATATATATTTAAAGCACAGTTTAATTTATAAAATGCCTTTATTAAACAGTAAAATAAATGATATCAATTTGAAAATACTGTAATATTTTATAATCCTTGAATTTAATTTTTTATATTTTAGCTAGATAATTTACTCTACAAAATATCCTTTGAAATCCTTTGACTACCAGTACTATGTTTTTGAGACATACAAGAGATGGTTTAAAATAGCCTAGAAAGCTATTAAATTACATTAAATAATTACAGTTCCTTATAATTTCAAGTTCAAGAATTTGCTCCTGTTGAGTCTAGATCAGAGTTTTAATACTTTTATTAAAATGCTTTTTTTTTACTTTTATCAGTTTTATTAAAAATATTTTTTCTCACATAATACTTATTGAGGATGATTTTCCAACTCTACTTCTCGCAGTTGCCTCCCCCCTTTTCTTCTCCATCTGGATCCTTTCTTTCATCTCTTTTTTAAAAAATTCAGCAAGCTTATATGGAATAATAATATGACATAATTAAATGATGATAAAACCAACAACTACAAAGAATTAAAGAAAATTATTAAACTTCACATGTGTAATCCAAACTAGGGTCGCTAATCTGTATTCTGATCTTCTGGGCAATAAATTATAACCTCATAAATTCAAATATTTCCTAATTATGTCTCATTATCATTGTTTTATCAAATGATAAACATTATCATTGTTTAGCAAATGATAATGAGTTTAAATGAGTAGGCAATGAACTAACTGCATGTTATTCGAAATGCGTGATTGAAATAGTAATATGAAATGAGTTTAATCAACAGCTTTAATCATTATCTATCATTTGTTTCCACTGCCTACATCTCAGTTGTCAATCCTTTATATTCCTGGATCAGAAAAAATGTTTTATACTTAATATTGATTTATTAAAAGAAATAGAGGTTGGAAGATTTCCTGCAAAAACTGCTTCTTAGAGAACAATCTGTGAGTTAAGTGGGAGAAAATATTATAGGGAAATATCTTAAGTGCAGTGAGTAATAGTAGAACAAAATGTTGTCATCTGTCATGGTGCCTCTTATGTATGTGTGCTTTGGACAGTTGCCCAGAAAGGAGGAACTGAAAGTAATGTATCTTTGTCAAAGAGTGTGGGATTTGTTGAAGAAACTTTAAGTTTTATATATACCACCCATGGAACTGGAATTGTTCTTAGAGTTCTTAAAGAGTCAGTGAAATTAATCAAAATGAATCAATAATGGATTTAATGTGAAATCTGTGATGACATGAGAACAAGGAGCTCACACTGAAAATATACTGCTCTAGGTGTCACAAAGTCACTTGGGTCTTGTGACTCTTTTACAGTTAAATATACAAATACACTAGAATCTAAGGAAGTTACTCAATAGTCTGTACATAGTAGATGGCAAAAACAAGGGAAAATTCTCTAATAACATATTCAATTTTGACTGTCAGTAGAGATTCTTTGTTATTATTATTTTATTAAGATAAATTTATATGAGAACTGTAATTCTCAGACATAATGGCCTTATTGAATTAGAAGTTGGATAAAAAGAAATTCAGAATGTTTGTATATTTCTACAAAAGAAAACCAAATGGAGTCCGTTCATGAACTAAACACTGGGTTAAAATCATACAGCCAAACTGGTCTGAAATTCCATCTGTTTGTAAACATTTCTGTTAACAAAACTAAGCTGTCACAATATATTTTATAATGAAATACAAAATCATGCTGAAAGAGAATTACAAGGACGACAGCATTATAACATAAATTGCATGCTTCTTTTGAATAATATCTCTTTATTACAAATGAAAGCAAGCAAAGTTTGCCTGTGCGACCCACCCAAACAGAAAAAAAAAATTGATCAGCCAGAAAAATCAGGTCAGTGTGCAACTGAAAGCTAGACTGACAGAGATAAGCAGCTGTAAGGATCAAAAGATTACAGACTGAAACCTTGGCCCTTCTTTGAAAATGAATGTACATGAGGTAACTAAAATTTATCTGCATTGGGCTATCTTAAATCTGTTTATTTACATTTAATATTAATTTTCAGAGAAAATTTCAGATAGTCTGCCTTAAATGTACAACAATTTAAAAATTTTATATTAAAACACATCTTATGTGCTGAGTAAAATAAGAAAAATATTTTGGAAACAAGTGTCATCATTAATTAGAAATGAATATGCATAATCATATGTGTTTAGAGATAATGCCATTTAACATATTGATCATGACATGATTTAACACAGGAATCTTTCATCCACCTGTCTTTAAAACCACTAAATGCTATCCTAAGAAAACAACATTATTCAGATTTAGTAAGTGTTAATCCTTGACTGGCCTAATACCTTAAGCAAGCAAAGCTCATGGGATTTGTGTCAACTGAATAATATCCTATACTTAAGTAGGATGCAAACTTGAATTCATTCTGGACAAAAATCCCCATGTCTTTTTCCATTTTTACTCTTAGTTGTTACCATTTGACTTTAAATAATCCCACTAACTACATTGGGAGAAGCTACGCACACTGGGAGTCATATCTTCACAGAAAGTTTATTACAGACACCTTAACTATCTTGATATTTTAAACTTTTCCTCCCATATTGTAGTATTTGGGTTTCATTTTCCTTATTTAAGTATAATATAACATTTTTAATATGAAAAATAAAAATTATCTTTAGTAATATAAAACATTCTTATGTTTTCAATCACTTTTTGGATAATTTCTGGATTATAGTTCCATAAAATTTGGTTTTTATTTTTATTTAAAATAGATTCTTCCCTTTAACAATACATCCTGACTAGTCACAATTTCCCAACCATCTACTCTACCCACCTTCTTATTTTTCTCCCAGATGCAGTTCCCTTTCTTTTTCCTGCAGAAAAGGCCTTCAAAAGATAGCAACGATTTGTACAAAACAAGACAAAATAAGACAAGTCCAGCTGCACAAGTAGCAGAGGATGGCCTTATCTGGCATCAATGAAAAGGGAGTCCTCTGGTCCTGGGAAAGCTCAATGGATGCCCCAGTAGAGGGGAATGCTAGAGAGGTTAGGCAGGAGTGAGCGGGAGAGCATCCTCATAGATGCAGGGGTGAGGGGGATGGGATACGAGGTTTGTGGAGTGGAAACTGGTAAGGGAGACAACAGTTTAGAATGTAAATAAATAAAATCACCAATAAAAAAAGACAAGGCCAAAGTCTTCACATCGAGTCTTGAAAAAAAAAAAAAAAAAAGGAGAAAAGAATCCAAAGGTCAGGAAAAAGAGTCAGAAACACACCAGTTCCTACAATTAGGAGTTCCACAAAACACCATGGTAACAACCATAATGTATATGCAGCCATAATGTATAAGACCTGGTGCAGATCAGTATACACCTTGTACTGGGTGGCATATAGTCTGTGTGATCCCATATGAGCTCTACTTAATTAATAGAGTGGGCTATGTTCTCTGACTCCAATACTTTGGAGCTTTCTCTAAGCACAATGTCTGCCAGGGTGTCTCTAGACCCTCTCCTGTCTTCTTTGGAAGAAGCTTCTTTGATGGCAACTGTACAAGGCACCAATCTGAGTATACTGGAATATCATTAGGAATCATCTCATTGATTTCTTTTATTTTTTTCCAGTAGTGCTTTTTTTTTTTTTTTCAGCAAAGGCACCAATACTAAGGGTTACGTTCACATAGCTCAATGAACATAGAGAAGTTGAGTTGGTGCCTGTGTCGAGCATTCAACCTTAAGTTCATTTGTTGTGGGAAGGTACTCTGCAGGCTATCAAAAGACAAACATGGACAGCAAAATGCAGACACACTCATTCACTCACAAACACAAATCCACCAATAATCTGTTCTGCCTTCAAGATGTACTGGAGCAATGGTGGCATATAACTTAGAGGAGTCGCCAACCAATGTGTGGATTAGCTTTTGAGGCTTACAACATGAAAGAAAGCTCGCATCAGACATTGCTTGGATGGCCAACTTTAACCATGTTATTGTGTAGGAAACAGTAAACATTGGACTAGCTATTGCATACTGCTTATTATTTACTTGGCTTAAATAAAAAGTCTTTTCAGGGATGGCATTTTGTATAACCAACTGATATGCCCTTTCCTGTGGAATACTCCCAACAGTCATCGTGAACTTCTCTCAACAGTCATTATCCATCTACAATTCTTTGTGTAGGTTAAAGCTGGAACTCTCCCTGTCCACATCACCATGCTTATTCGGATTGAGCCTTTTTTGTTTTTAGTTTTTGTTTTTTATGTTCGTAGTTAAGCATGATTAGATTAGACTTGCTAGAAGTGGGGCTTTGTATCCAATTTCCCTCCTTGTTGGGATTGTATCTGACTTGAGCTTGTATATGTCTCGTGTATACTATCACAGCCTCTGTGAGTTTCTATGTCCACATTCTCTCATGTTTTTGATTTTTTTTGTTTCTTTGAAATAGTTTGAGACCTCTGGCTCTAACAGTCTGTCTATTTCCTTTTCTTTGCAGATCTCTGACAGTTGAGTCAAGGGGTATGAACAAACATTTTATCCATAGGTGAATACTGAAAATTTTTTCACAGTGTATGGGTTGTCCAGCTACAAAGCTCTGTGTTAATTAACAACTGCTGTATTTTTAAAAGTTTATGTTTTTAAGGAAATGTGTCTGATAGTTACACATGTGATAACTGGATCATTTAAAATTGAAATAAAAATTAAATTATTAAATGTATTTTATGTCCTACAATTATGCCATGTATATCTACTGTTAATATCATTTTCTGACCTCACTGTTAAATCAGCATTTGCCTAAAACAGTAAGGCTTGGATTGCTTATTCATTTAACTGAAGGAGAAATTGCATGCTGAGGACAAACTATGCCTTTTCTTTAAGTAATAGAATCATTAATGATTAATATAAATGGAATAGTTTAAAAATGCATAAGTCAGTGTCAACTATTTTAATGGAAAAAAGTATTTGAGGAAAATAAGTGTGTGTGTGCATGTGTATGTGTGTGTGTGTGTGTGTATGTGTGTGCATGCATGCATTTGTGTGTGTTTGAGTTTGTTTCCTGTGTACCTCTGTTACTCTGTAAGATTGTCTTGATTTTAATCTTAAAATTGAATGTCATATAAAATGCCATAAGAGTGGTCAAAATAATCCATACCTTGTTTACTCCTCTATCACAATCGGATTTATAACAGTATAATATGGTCACTTTTCTGCATCTGTACTTAAATTTTACTATTACTACAAATGTCTGTATTCAAATGTTAGTGAAAATTCTGTGTAATTTTCTGTGTACATTGTTTGTGCATTCAATTCTGAATGATTCATCCCAAACTTCTTCAGATAATAGAATAAGAGACAATGAAGTTTAACCACCACCTCTTCTACATCAAAATATATGAAATCATTTTAGTGCACTGTATTTTGGGAATGGTACGGAAACTTCATCAAAGTTCCAGTTTTAGAAGCTTGGACACAAGAGTAGTAATACTGAACATGAAGCTTTTGAGTTTGAAGTGTGGTGTTGTAAGTGATAGAGGCCTGCACAGGCTCGTGTGTCTGATATTTTCTTCCCCATATGTCAGAACTCACTAAGAATAATGGAGAGATGTGGCCTTATTGAAGGGGATGTGCCACTTCTGGAATACTTTGAGGTTTTCAAACACTTGCTGCATTCCTAATATATTCTTTCTGCCCCTTACTTGTAGATAAAAACCAGGGCACTCAGCTGACCTTGCCATCATGCCTTCTCAGACTCTAACCCTCTGAGACCAGAAACCAAAATAAATACTTGTAAGTTACCTTGGTTAGGCTGGTTTGCCATTGCTAGAGAAGAGGCACTAATATACAGAACCTGGTGTGAGGGTAACTTTTTAAACTCATTTTATGTATGTATGTTATGTAAATATAAATTGGAAATCTTTTAATGTCCTCGGCAATGATTTTTCCAATGGTCTTTACTGTAAGTTATTCCTGATTACATATTATCTTCAATTCTCAGTCTTTCTCCTACACATCCCTTAACTCTCACTGTTTTCTTAGTTCTTTTTTCCTCATCATCTAACACGTGATGTTCTATGCTCATTTCTTCAAAATCCTACCTCATGGCCTCTTATTTATTGACTTCCATGTGCATTCCAATTCAAAGGAGTACACACACACACACACACACAGAGTGAGAGAGAGAGAGAGAGAGAGAGAGAGAGAGAGAGAGAGAGAGAGAGAGACAAAGGCACACCCCACATATACACATATATACTTGTAAATACATTTTACATAGTTTGTATTATGTTTCTCATAGTTTTGTTTTTAGAGCTCACCATTGTTAGTAGACAACTAAATAGTGCAATCTTTCTGGAGGAAGACTGTTTTCTCCTGTCAACATTGTTCATGTGACTATAGTTCGTTGTGTAGGGTTTGGGTGTAATGAGCTTTCCTATTTCCAGCTTGGTGTGTATACTGTCAATATTTCAAAGGGTCAACAGGATCACTGAAAGCACACAACTCTCAGCCTCAAGAGCCTGGTCCTGGGATTAATCACAGAAGCAGTTTTTTTTATTTTTTTATTTGGTTGCTTTAGGCATTTATGTTTCATCACAGTGTGACTAAATCACAAGCTCCTGCCAGCTGCTTCAATGGAATGGTTTGGTTTGGAAAATTACATGGATATGGCCAAGCATTCTACTTATCACTTATAATCCCCTATAATTTTCCACGATCCCACCAGCCTTTTATTTTTCAGATGAGTGATGAGACTTCTTTCCTGTTCCTTTTAAAATGAAACGTTAATAACTTTCCATAGTCTTTGCAGGTGAGCTCAGCTACTCTGAATGTAGTACTGTGACGATTGAAAGAATAATACTCCACATATTCCAAGTTAAAATTTACATAGATGAGCACTATAATTTAAAAGTAATCTTTCCAAATATTGCTTTACTTTGAATGGTTTGTTTTGACTTTTCAAATAATTGGTGATTAAATTTGAAAATTAAAGTACTTTATTGTGAGTCTTCTGAAACCTTGGTTTTCTTTCAAACTTATAAATATTATTGTTTCATAGTAGGTGAAAAATAGTATTGAGTATACTTCACTATATGTTGATTATCCCGTCATTTGTCATGGACATCTAGACTGTTTATATACCCTAAGTATTTTAAATAAGGCAGTAATGAACATGAATGAGCATGTGTCTCTCGGGTATGATAAAAAATACTTTAGGAATATGACCATGACTAGTACAGATGAATCAAATGGTAGATCCATTTGTAGTTCATTGAGAATATGTCTGTCTACATGTGCAAGTTTTCTCTCTTTCCTTTTCTTTCTCACCAGCCCTAAGGAGTTAAAAGAGTTCATAGTTTTCCTGTTGGCCACAGGGAATGCCAGCCCCAGTAATTTAAGCTTTGTTACCTCAGAAACTCTTCTGAGTAACTTCTCTAAACACTGACTGCCTTTGGCAGCAGCCCCTGTATGTATCTGGGTTGATCTCCTCAGCTAGTCTAAACACTGACCCCCAAGCGCTGCATCTCTCAGTTCACCATATGAATGCCCACTGGATGGATGCCCAAGCTGGGCATTGGCAACCATCTACTCACTTAGCTTTATACAGAAATGAAGAAATGTAGAAATGTGTATATTATGCTTATTCAAAAATCATTGATCACCTGTGAGATGACAAAGGATAGTATTTGTGTTTTTAGAGACAGTTGAATGTGACTACCCTGTTGACATTATCATTCTTTTTAATTAATAAACAATTATAGCCTCTGGATTTGTACTTATATTTAGGGTAAATTTTCCCTCAAATCATTCTGGAAGCATCTCACAGACACACCCAAGGGAAATAGATTGTAAATGATTCTAAAATCTGTAGATTTGAGAGTTAAGACTAACAGTCAGACACACAGACACACACTCTCACACACACATATACATATATGAATATAAATACACACACACATATATATATATACACACTATATATAATCTATACGGCAAAATTCAAAGTAAATATATATAGTTTACTTTGAATGTTGCCTTGTAGATTTCTATTTGAAGTAAAAATGATAATGAATACAGTAAATATCAGCAACTAGGTAGAAAACAGAATTTGTTCATTATTTCATAACTATTTCAAATTCTACAAAATTATCTTAATTTTTACTCACTGAATTTATACCTGTTTAAAAATATAAAATATGCAATATATATAAACATATCAAAATAAAAAATGTACAATACTTCTTATACACACATGTACACACACAAACACACACAAACAAACACACCCACACTGTAAAACACCCACAGAGAGACAAAAGCAGTCAGAACGCTCTTTCTGTTTAAGAGAGAAAAATAAAAAGATAAAAATATCCACAAACTGTTTACTATGATTTCAGATATTAGTAAAAATATTTTTCTGGGACCAAATTTAATTGTACTTTATTTATTATTCTGTGTTTTGTATCATTACTTGTTTATTCAATAATTTTATTTTACCCTAAAACTAACTGAGTGTTTTATAAGACTATGTTGAATAAGGGTTAAATTACACCAGAGTGGTTTTTTTTTTTTTTTTTTTTTTTTTTTTTTTTTTTTTTTTTTTTGACTTGTGACAATATTTTAATAATTAGGACTTTCAACATTCATGACAAGTTTCTTAAGGTCAATAATTAGGTAGGTAGTCTTGTTGCACTCAATAAACGACTTAATGTAGCCTTTCTATCTTATTATGAAGAATATTGTAATGTATATGAATAAAAGTCCAGTTGGAAGAGATGAAAAGGCAATGCATTGTGAGAGTGTGTGGAAGGTGCAAAAGCAATGCATTGTGGGAGAATGTGGAAGGTGTGTGCTCTCTGGGTTGGGCAGACATCACATCACCCCAGTATTTCAGGGAATTCTGATGCTGATAGTTAAGAGATTGTTTTTAAGAGTTCACCACACACACATACACACACATACACACACACACACACACACACACACACACACTCACACACACACACACACACAAAAACCACTGTACTACCTTTGCTTTCATTGTTCTCATTGTGGACTATGGATGAGGAATGCTCGACAGTTCCAAATGTCTAACCATAGTTTAGTCCATGTCATGGCAACACTTTATCCATTTTATGACTCAGTGGAACAAAAATAACTCTGTTTCTAACCCAGGTTACTAGAATATAATGCAACCACGTGATAGAAAACTGTACCAAAATAAAGTAATAGAAGAAAACATGCAAGTTTTAAATAAATAATTAATGTTATTTTATTATTATGTGAGAATGTTTGAAAAATAATCTTATATTTATTTCTTTGACTTTTCAGAAGAAAACTGTGTGTGCTTTTGAATGTGAGTGTGAGTTTTAGTTTTAGAAACTAGGCAACAGTGCTATAATTTTTTCTTATATTCAAATTTAAATGTTTATGTAATACAGATCTCTAATATATGATTGTAATTATTTCAAATCTCATATCATATAGTTGTTAAAAAGATAATGATAAAAATATTCCATTTATTCTTGAATCTTGAGGAATAAAATATTTGATATGAAATTTAAAAATATAACATTCAATTAGTTGTGTTTTTGTACTAATTACTCAAAGATATTCTTTATATAAATACTAAAATATCAGGAAAAATTATTCATAGAGCATGATTTTAGAAGTCATCAACTGATACATATTAGTTATACTTTTATTTGTGATAGAGAATATTAATATGAAGGTAACCAATAAAAATCAAAATGATTAATATATTATGTAGTTCTAATGTATTTTATATATTTTTCTGGTTTAAGTTATAGTTTCGGTTGTCATAAATAGGAACATTCATGAATATACTCATATTTCACTTGACGTTTCAATTATCTCTATGAAACTACCCTGCGTGTTTGCCCTTGGAAGTCTCATAGACTCAAGAGTCATAATGAACGATGCCTATTAATCTTATAACACAATGATCTCAAGTCAAAATATAAATATCAAAGACATGCTAGTTTGTTTTGCCACTGTGATGATATATCATAACCGGAAGCAATATAAGCAGGAAAGTTTTGATTTACCTTATTATTTATTGGCTACCATCAAAGGAAACCAGATCAGGAATTCAGGGCAGGAACTTCTTGCTGAAAACACAGGAAAAGGCTGTTTTCTGGCTTGTTCCTGTTGGCTTCTTCAGTTACCTTTATTGTATAGCTCAGTCATACACATGTTTAAGTGTATTATGATTTTGAGGATGTCATCTAGAACAATTCATTTAGGAATTTTCATTGTGATTCTCATAATAAACAATGATAAAAAATATAAAGTATATACTTTTATATTTACATATTTCTATATGGCAGGTGATATTTTCCATATATTTACATATACCAGAGATTAACCTTTATTAATTGCAATAATAAAAATGTAATATACTTTTATTTGTCTATGTAAAAAAATAAGAAAATTTAAAAGATATCAAAGCATTTAAGAAGATTCAGTGTGTGCTCATAGGTTAAGAAGCATCCTAAAGCTTTTCGAGCTTATTATATTTTCAGAGATTCTTCTTGAAGCTGTTTGTTTTTCTGACTGAATTCTTCTGGAAATTATTTAGTGACATACTTGAATGTCTGACAAATTTTCTAGCTTTCCCCTAGACTGCCTTTATTTATAAGTTATGTAGAGGAAGATAAAAAAGAAAGGGAAGATTAAACACTTTTAATATTAAAGAGTATAATATCTAGAAAGTAGTTATTGTATGAATACAGTTTGTCTTTTAGCAGCAATTGATGTTGGTAAAAAAATTTACATAAAATGACATTCAACACTTGGAAATAGTTAAGCTTATATGTAGCTTAAATTCTTGTAATGTATAAAAATTCAGTTATTTTTCAAATTGATTGACACAACTAGAAATATAAGTTATTTATTGATGAATAATATAGTCTTCTAATCTGTTTCTTTTTCCTGATATAAGTTCCTTCCATGCTTTACAGATTGATCTGGAAGAGTAGCCTGAGTTGATCCTCATGCTTCAGACTAGTGTGTTGCTGAGAATACAGTTCTCCCATTCTTGTTTTCTTCCTGGATTTTTAAATTGCTACTTGCCCACACTGTCAACTCAGCACATGTGATAGTGCTTGAAATTAATAAAAACAATAGAAAATCGTTTTCACAATAAAATCTTAATTCAAAACATTCTTTATTAAAATGTTTTATTAAGAGATTAACCGTTCTTTCAACATTATTAATTGATGCTTGAAATCTGCAATACAAGTGAAAACATTCCTCCAGCATCTTTTTATAAAGATGAATTATATTACCAAAAATTGTATCCATGGATGAATTTATAAGAACTGTACTTCTGTATTTTGTTTTTCTTTATAAATCTGAGTATTATAAACACAATTTTTACATGGGGCAATTCTTTTAATTATCTTTAGTTGGTTTAGAAGCATTGAATTGTTTTTGAGTAGAGGCAACTCCAAGATGTTCATAGAGTCATAATATTAGAGATAATTATAAAATTATTTAGAAGGCTATGTTTTCCTGGTATTTTTAAGCTTTACCTTACTGAAAATATGTGTGGTGGTTTCAGTAAGAATGACTCCTATAAGCTTATAAATGTGCATGCTAAGGCAGTGGCAGTGACACTATTTATTGGAATAGGTGTGATCTTGTTGCAGAATGTGTGTCACTGGGGTTGGCTTTGAGGTTTCAAAGCCCAACCCACACCCAGTACCTTTTTCTCTTTCTATTGTCTACGAATCCACATATAGAACTCTCAGCTACTTGTCTAGTTCCGGGAGCCAAGCCCAGGAAATTACCTGCTGTTTTACAAAGTCTAGTCAGTACAAGGTTAAGAAAGGACATTCACAGGTCTCAGGTCCCAGGAACCTAAAGAACGTCTGGCATTTCCTTGGAGCTGATTATGACAGTGGGATGGTCTAGGGTGATAAGATTATGACAGTGGGAAGGTCTTAGACAGTAAGGATTCCATAGTAAGATAGCCCTAAGCAATGACCCTCGCCCAAACTTCCCGGTTTGCTGTGTCTTTATAACCTGCCCCCCAAATTAAAGTTTCAGAGCTTGATCAGAACCTCAGACTTGCTCTCATTCTTTGTGTCTCTTGTCCTTTCATTCGTTCGCCCCCTTCCCTAAGGTCTCGTCGAATCCCCGCGGGCCGGGGCACTTGGCGCCCAACGTGTGGCCCTGTGGGTCGGGGTCCGATCCGATCCAACGTTGCTTCCACAGGGACGTCCGGAGAGAAGAGAGAAGATCCGCATTGTGATCACCGCAGAGTCACCCACCTGTGAGATTGATCTGGTGAAGGTAAGAAAAAGCAACGCAATTATGGGACAAGCATTGAGCAAATGTGATTTGTTCTTAAAGGGTCTCAAGGAGTCCCTCAAGGCACAAGGAGTAAGGGTTAAGAAAAAAGGATCTTAGAAAAGACAAATAGAATAGAGTTAGTTTAGAATAGTTAGTTAAATTAGTTAGAATAGAGTTAGACAATAGAGATAGAATAGAATTTTTCCCTTTTCCCAAATAGAAAAGACAAATAGAATAGAGTTAGTTAGAATAGTGAGTTAAGTTAGTTAGAATAGAGAGTTAGAATATAGAATTTTTCCCTTTTCCCAAATGGGAAAGACAAATAGAATAGAGTTAGTTAGAATAGTGAGTTAGGTTAGTTAGAATAGAGTTAGAATAGAAGATAGAGATAGAATAGAAGTTTCCCTTTTCCCAAATAAAAAAGATTTCATTGGTGATGTTTGTCGATCTTTCCCCAAGAGGAGACTATTGATGAAAAAATGCTACGCCTCCTAAGGAGGAGATAAAAACATTAAACCTTGGAGATGAGGGAGAGAAAAAGCTAATGCAGTTGTCCACTCTCCGCCGTGTTAACAAAAGAAAAGAAGAAGGCGATTTTAGAGCCCTCCTGGGAGCAGGAGAAAATCAGGAGACTGTCCTGCTTTTTCTCTGGCTCCTCTGAGAGAGACCCTCAGTACTGTTCTCTGTGTCTATTTTTTGTCCTTGGTGCACCAATCTGTCCATGTCTGTCAGTTTATGTCTGTGTTTTTGTTTTGTTGCTTGAATGTTGTTCCATGTTTCATGTTTAAAAGAAAAACGGTTAAAACTTTATCTGCTGGTTGTTCAGACCTTGATTTAATTTTTAACTAGAGATAGATAGATAGATAGATAGATAGATTACAGCTAGAAAAAGCAAGAAAAAATTGTTTAGTCTAAATATATGTGCAGCCACTTCATTTTTGCTTCAGACTGGTTTCAGAAGTATAAAATGTTCTGCATGTCTTGGATATAGATTATTTGCTATAAGTTATTGGGTATGATTAAAAATTTTTTTGCAACTTTGGTAACAGAAAACTGGTAACTCAGGATTGGAGTCATTCAGAAACCAGATGTATAAAGATAGGATTTAAAACAATGTCTCTTTAAGAAGTATTAAAAGCTGCACTATCATGCATTCATATTTAAGAACTGACAGCCAAACTTAGTAACATGAAAGTAATGTACTTGGTGTTGATTTTAGAGAAAATAAATTGTTTATATTGTTAAAAATCGGTTTTGTTTCCCAAAATTATGGTTACACTCTAATATTGCAAAAGAAACTCAAAAATATAGTTAAACTGAGATCTCAGTGGGAGTTTTATCTAGAACACACACGGCTCTGATAAATCATTTTAGGAATTTGTAGGTAGTCTGCTAAAAGGGCTGGTAGAAATTTAGAGACCCCAGGCAGGAGTTGTTTTTTACACATTTGGCTTATGAGAATGCTAACTTTAGTCCAAGCCATGTTTTCACAGCACTGAGGTGATAAGGAATGTTCTAGGTATGGAGACACGGGTCATTTTCGGAAAGACTGTCCAAAAAATAGAGGCATAGACAGACAGCAGAAGTGCTGTCTGGAAGCAGGAGTGCCCCTGGAATTTGTCCTCAGTACAGGAAGGATAATCGTTGGGCCAGGCCTCAAGAAATCGGCCCGGATTAAGAACTCTCACACTTGAATTAAGAGTTTGAATCTTTCAGTGTATATTGTTCATTGCATGGTATTTTATTAGTTGATCTCTCTGAAGGAGTTTTAATGCAAGCCTTTGTGCTCATACAACAAGCTTTAAATTTTTGGGAGTGCTTGTTGCTCCAGAAAATATTCAAAGGTAGAAAATATTTACAGACAGCCCACCTAATGGGAAGACTATATATATAATTGGATCACATGTTCATTTTCTTAAGTTTCCCCCTGCTTCAGCACAAATAATTGAATTATGTGCTGTAGCCACTGTTTGAAATGCTGAAAAATCAAGCTTTTAATTTGTATACTCATAGCCAGTATATTATAGCTCATGGTTTATAATTGCTTAAAATTGTTCATTTTTAAGATATTGCTAATTCTCAAATTTTACAAATACAGCTTAATTTAAGAAACATGTACTTTTCCTTAACTTTATAAGACATTTAAGAGCTCATGTTGGATTGCCTGGACCTCAGGACAATGCCACAGCAGATTTGTATACCAGGCAGATTATAAGCCTCACAGTAACAATTGGCCAAACAATCTTATTCTTTATATCATCAAAATAGTAATACCTTGAGACAATAATTTGATATTATTAGAGAGTGTGCAAGTCAAATTGCAAAAACTTGTTCTCTGTGTCCTCAATTTTTTCATAATGTTGTTAATCCTTGAAGACTTATACATAATCAATTTTAGCAAGTTACTCATTTCTGATTTTGGAAAATTAAAACATGTACATGTGAATTGACACCTTTTCAGGCTTTCTAATTGCAACTGCTTTAAGAGGAGAAGCAACTAAAAATGTAAATAGTTACTGCCTAAATTATCTTTCTATGCTTGGTGTTCCATATCAGATTAAGAGATAATATGGAACTGGCTATTGCAGTCAGACATTTGAGATGTTTTGTTGGCAATTTAATATTACCCATATTACTGGGATTTCTTATAATCGTCAAGGACAAGGTATTGTGAAACAGGTATCGTGGAACTTTAAAATAATATCTTCATAACTCTCTGAGTGTGGAAGGAGCAGCTACTGTTGCTTCTGCCCTGGTTTTGCAAGGAACTCAAAAAAAAAATTGGCTTTTAAAAAACCAAAGATTGGGAGTTATACCCCCAGAAGGGGTCTCCTAGAAATATTCTCCATCATGCTTTGTTGTTCTCAATTTTCTAAATCTGGACGCTCATGGCAAATCTGCTGCCGATCACCTCTGGCACCCTAAGACTAATAAAAATTATGCCACAGTTATGTGGAAGGACCTTCTTACCTTTAAATGGAACGGCCTAGATTCAGTTCTCATATGGGGCCGAGGATTGATATGTCTGTTTGATACCAAAAAAGGCGCAGCTAGATGGCTGCCAGAAAGATTGGCGAAACAAACAGATACCTCCACAAAGCCAGACCCAACTGTAGATAAAATGGATAACAATTGAAATCCAGGGAAGAGAAATCTCCCTGAGAATTCCCTTCTTTTTCCTTTCCAGATAAAAATGAGCCACCCATGGTATCCGCTGTTGGAAGTTCTGATCCTGATGCAGGCCTCGGGACTTGTACTACTCAGAACCTTGACGGGCCATTGACAAGGACATCGAACAGCTAGAGATTGGCATCAGAGAAAAATCTCTCATCTGCTTTTCCTTCAGCAAGGGGGGCTCTGTGCCACCCCCCAAGGAGGAATGCTGTTTTTATACTGACTGACTAAACTGGGGTAGTTAGAGATAGTGTGGTCAAGATCAGAAAGAGATTAGAATGTCAAAAGAAACAGTGAGAACAAGAAAGAGTAGTTTTCTGCCTCTCCTTGGCTTATTACCCTTCTCCCTTCCATCCTGGGCCCTGTGATCAGTTCCCTTCACCTTTTGGCTTTCCACCGGTGGGCCTTTAACAGACTCACTGGCTTTATAAAACAACAAATTGACTCCTTGGCATCTAAACCTCTACAAGTCCATTATCATAGACTTGATTCAGCTGATAGAGGTTTGGCTGAGCCTTGCGACGACATATCTCCTTTAGGAGCTGCATAGAACTCAGATCTATGCACGTTGGTTCGGCATGGCACGGACACAACGTGGGTACCTGCAAGGGGTGCGTGACAAGGTACCGCAGGGGGAGGACCCAAATTGTCTGCTTCTGAGTCCCCTGAAAAGCAAACCTGATTGCATAGAGGTTGGTGTTGATTTCTTGTGTCTCAAAGCAGCCGACTAGGACTCTCAATATTCTACATGGCCCATGAGATAAATAACCCTCTCCTTCCCAAAAAGACACGATTACAAATGATACTGGGAGGATCAGGTCAATGCTTTCCCCCTCTGGTCAATGCCCATTTATCTGCCAATGAGATTTCTTAATGTCCGAATTTGCCTGCCAGCCTCTTTAAAATTGTTAAAAGGGAGCAGATGCCGGGAGCCAAGCCCAGGAAATTACCTGCTGTTTTACAAAGTCTAGTCAGTACAAGGTTAAGAAAGGACATTCACAGGTCTCAGGTCCCAGGAACCTAAAGAACGTCTGGCATTTCCTTGGAGCTGATTATGACAGTGGGATGGTCTAGGGTGATAAGATTATGACAGTGGGAAGGTCTTAGACAGTAAGGATTCCATAGTAAGATAGCCCTAAGCAATGACCCTCGCCCAAACTTCCCGGTTTGCTGTGTCTTTATAACCTGCCCCCCCAAATTAAAGTTTCAGAGCTTGATCAGAACCTCAGACTTGCTCTCATTCTTTGTGTCTCTTGTCCTTTCATTCGTTCGCCCCCTTCCCTAAGGTCTCCTTGAATCCCCGCGGGCCTGGGCAGTCTAGTACCATGCCTGCATTGGTACAAACATGCTTCCTGCCATGATGATAATGAACTAAATAAACCTCTGAAAGTATAAGCAAGCCCTAATTAAATGATTTCTCTTGAAAGAATTTTTGTGGTCATGGTGTCTCTTCATGGCAACACAACACTGATTAAGGAAACATGTTATTTATGAATCCTAATACAAATGCAAATGAAGTTACTCCTTATTTTCTTAAATATTTCCTTATTATTTATTGATTTATTATTTATTAATTTGTATTTACAAAGGTTATTCTCCCAGACAATACACAGGAACACAGTTTTCCCTCCTTGCATTCTTCCCAGGGCAATTCCAGAATCTTATTTCTCCAAGATCCAAGAGCTAAAAATAAAACACTATAAGCAAGATTCAAAACGACAAGTAAAATCAAAAAGAAAGAAAAAAGCTCTCCTACCAAGGCTCAAATAGGAAACCCAATAGAAAAAAAAAAAAAAGAATCTTTGTAGGCACAACAAAATTGCCTTCTTATACCTTTTAATATATCATTCTAAATTCATATGGGTCTTTTATTTCTTCTTTTTAATATTTCTTCTTTGTATTTAAACTTTCTTTTTTTTTTTTTTTAACAATCCAGATTTTATCCCCCTTCTGGTCTACCCTCCTACTGTTCCACATTCCACACCTATTCCTCACGCCCTGTCTCCATGAGGATATCCCCATCCCCACACACTACCTCATCAAACCTCTAAACTCTCTGGGGCTAGACACATGTTCTCCGATTAAACATAGATCCTGCAGTCCTCAACTGTACATGTGTTGGGGCCTCATATGAGCTGGTGTATGCTTCCTGGCTGGTGGTCCAGTGTCTAAGAGATCTCAGGGGCCCAGGTTAATTGAGACTGCTGGTCCTCCTACAGGTTTGCCCTCATCCTCAGCTTCTTTCGGCCTTTCCATAATTCAACCAGAGGGGTCAGCAGCTTCTATCCATTGATTGAGTGCAAATATCTGCATCTGATTCAGCTGCTTGTTGGGTCTACCAGAGGGCAGTCATGATAGGTCCTTTTTTGAGAGTGATCCATAGCCTCAGTAATAGGTGTCAGGCCTTGGGACGTCTCCTTGAGCTGAATGGCACTTTGAGTTTTGAATGTGGGATGGCAACCCCATCCCTCACTTACTTGATGCCATGACTTTCTGTTGGAGGTGGGCTCTGAAAGTTCCCTCTCCCCAGTGTAGGGCTTTTCATCTAAGGTCTCTCCCTTTGAATCCTGATAGTCTCTCACCTCCCAGGTCTCTGGTACATTATGGACGATTTCCCCCCAACCTCTTACCTCCTGAGGTTACCTGTTTCCATTCTTCCTGCTGGCTCTCTGGACTTCAGTCACTTTCTACCACTGAATGAATACCAGATTGTGTTTCCCTTTTCCTCCCTATCTCCTTCCCTCCCAGATTCTTCTTTCCCCCTTGTCATTGCTTTCTTCTCCCAAGTGGAATTTAGGCATCCTCATTTGGGTTCTTCAGCTTGTTGACATTTTTGAGTTCTGTGGACTATATCTTGGGCAATCTGCACTTTTCTTTTCTTTTGGCTAATATCCATTTTTTAGTAAGTACATATGAAAGACCCCAAAAGGGGACCCTCACCCAAGTCCAGACCTGCACGAACCCAAGGATACACGAGAAACCATCTTGATGCGATTGCAGAGGAGGTTTAATGACGAGGGCCCTCGGGCTGGAACATATCTCACACAGGAGATAGAGATTCCGACCCAGGACCCAGGAAACTTGGGATATTTATCAGTAGGGGTTGGGGAGAGCGGGAAAATTTGGCGTGGTTACATATGATTGGTTGTACTTTCTCGCGGCTACACATGATTGGATATTTCAAACATCAGCAACTTGCAGAACTGGCAGAACTTGTAGAAACTCAGACCTCCCAGAAAAGGGAAGGAGAGAGAAGTAAACACCAGATAGCTCATTACTCACTTGGGCTTGTTTGGACTTGTCTGGGCATGCCCTTGCATGCCTTTATTTTTGGTCACCCTGCCCCTGCAGGGACTTAATATTTTATTATGACTAAATTTAACAAACTGTTCGTGGTTTTTGCTGACCAAGAATTTTGTTATTGTTTCAATGCTGCTTTCAAATTTTATTTTCACATTCTCCAGTCTTTTTGTTTGAAATAATTCTAATCCTAGAATTAGGGATCAATATCTTCATATTCATGTCTTAATATTATTAGATGAACGGCATCTAAAGTAGTCTTAACAAAAATTAGCAATTTATTTATCACACATGGGCCTAAGACCAATAGCAGAAAAATTATTATCACAGGACCGGCCACTGCAGAGAGTAGGGTCAGCAACCAAGGGGACTTATTGAACCAACTTTGTTGTGTCTCTCTATCTTGTCTCTGGTCTAACCTTTCTCTGAATTTACTCTCTAGTCACTCCTGAATGGTCTACATAAAAGTCTCTTAGAGCAGCACACAGACTTCTTTAAGAAACAGCAAGTCTAGTAACAACTTAATTTTGTTACGACTGTTTTAGAGCTCTCAAATCTCTACCAGTGGCAGTTCTCAGCTAATGAAAATAATGAGGTGTCTGTATCAATGTAGCCACACCTGTCTCTATATCTATGGCCACTCCTAGTCACAATGTAACAGCTAGAGTCAAGGAAAATAGGCTCTCTGCAGAAGTGTCTAGGGTGTATCTCAAACTCAGTTCAAGAGTACCTGTGGGATCTAACTGGACAAGTACACAATAATCTTTGACTGCAAGCTCACCATTTATCAATCTTAGGAACTAAGTATCTGTTAGCAGGGCTCCTTGGGCCCTATTCTATTGACTAGGGGTTTCAAAACATTTTTTTTTTCTTTGAAACATACTTTCAAAGTTGTCCTCTGACTTTTACACATTTTGTGGCACATAGCTGTCTATATACACATAAAATCACATATATAATAAAGAGAAATTTTAAAAAGGAACAAATCTGTATAACTCTAGATTTACATTTTAATTTCAATCTTGGAATCACAAGCTGTTATTTAACCTTGGATGTATACAACCTAAGCCCTACCCTCTAAGGCAGCATTACCCCTGTGCCTCTAGGGTGGGATGTCTCAGGAGTCAAGGCCTGCAGTTTTTTAGCCTTATAGAATAGCAGACGACCTTGAGCTAAACAGCAGGAGGTTGTTCTGGCATCTGGATGTTCAGGTACACGTGTTGGTGGATTTCAAGGAGGTCGGATGGTCAGCAGCACCAGGAAGTCTCTTAGTAGCCTGAAAAATCATTTCTCACACAAAAGGGACATTCTGGGTGTGGAACAAGGACAAGGGACACTCTAGCCAGCGCCAGCTCCCGAGGATAATTTAGTTTTAGGGTTCTGTATATTCTCTCTACCTGTCCTGAGCTTTGGAGACTGTATAAACAGTGGATCTTCTAATATCTCTGACAATTCCTGACTTACCTTAAAACTGCTATCTGATCTAATTACCTAGGACACTTGAAACCTCGGGAAAGTCTCTATTCTAGGCTGTTTTCTCTTAGGTATTTTTTATTCTAAGTCTTATTATTTCTCTGGCTCAAAACCTAAGGTCCCTTATACGCTTTAAATCTCTTGGCTACTTGGTTGCACTCATACCTTAAGAGTCCATCTGTACATTTAGCTTGGTAAGTCTTTTGCTTTCTGGGGAGTATAGTTCTCCCTTCTTGTGTGTGCCATTGTCTCTTTTAGGCCCCAAACCGGGAGGGGCTCCTGTATCAAGCCACTTGATCTGTCCAGTTATTGCCTCAGGCTGGAGTCCCCTCCCTTTTTGGTATCCTGGGCAGCAAATATTTACAGCTTCTGGTTTCATCAGGGTTTCCTCTCTTGGCATATAGCCTTGCGGGATGGACTGTGGCAAAAGCATACCTGCTTGTCGGCCCCCGGCTCCAAGGTTGTTCTCTGCACCGATGATCTCAGGGGTCAGTCCAGATGACATGTGTCCACCACAGTAGCGCTGGCTTGTCTCTGACCAGCATGGAGAAAACTGCTCCCATCTGTAAAGCAGGTTACCTCGGCTCCCGACTGGAGTCAGTTTGCAGCCCAGGTAGGAAGTGTTGTATCTGGATGTCCATCTTAGGGAGCAAGTCTCAACCGACAGGGGATAGGAGCAGTCTAGGATGACCATAAATGAATGGGATACCCAGCCCATCTCTTAGTCCACCATTTTAGGGTAGTCCATGAATATGTTTTGACCCATTGGCCTGGAGGAAGCCCCTGTGTCTATCAACAGTTGGGTGGCTCCAAGCCACCCAGTCTCTGTCTTCACACAGAGCTATTATCTTCTCCACTTGGGGTGTTTTTCAAGGCCTGAGATTCTCTGGCCCTGGCTTCTATTTGTTAGGGCCCTCTTGGACCCTGAAGTTGGCTCCTTTACTTGTAATGTGTACACTGGTCTTTTTCAAGGAGTTTCTTATTTTTCTTTGACTAAGTCCCTCTTTTCTGCTTTCTGTAAATTCTTTTCCTGTAACCTTTTTTTTCACCTCTCTCTAGACTTTCTATCTTCTCCACTCTTACTTTCCAAGTAACTTATCTCTATTTTTCTAGACTTATAATAAACCTTCTCTACTCTTCTTCTCTATTTCTTTCTTTTAGACTAAACATTCTCTCACTTGCTATTACCATCAATAATTTTAATCCTGTCTATGATCCCATCTATCTTATCTTTCTTTTCTTTTCTCCCTGATATAGTATACTTCCTAAATCTTTTAATGACTTATCTTGTAGTCTCTGTAGCCTCTGAAGCCTTGTCTACACTGACAGAATGTCTCTATGAGCTAGTCTAGAAAGGCTGAGGGTAACTTATCTGATTCCTGCTTAACCTCATGTGTCTTGGTGAAAATAGTGGGGTCTCATGTAACCCTCTCTCTCAAGATCTATCAGCGGGATCTGGCATGGGCCTTTGGGTGTCCCTTACCTTCTGTCACATGAAGGTCTCAGTCACATCTGGTCCGAATTACCCGCTGCTGACCACGGCCTGATCAATTGATGGGGTCTCCATGTCTGAGGCTTCACTCTTGAAGACCAGAACCTACAAGGGTCTTGTGGAAGAAAGGCTTTTAAAATGAAACTTTTCTCTCAAAATATAATTAGAGCATAATTATGTCAATTTGTATCAGTGAGGTATAAGATAGTCTTACTACCCAGTCCATCTTTTTGTTGACTAACCAGCACCTCTGTCATCTATCTTGACTAAAACATTTAGTTCTGAACCTGGCTTTAGGATGAATGTCAGCTGCCGACCATCTACTCAAATCTTTTCTCTCAAGGTAAATAGCTATAAGTTTTCAACCCCGTCAGAAATCCGGAATGACTGAGTTAACTATAATTGTGGGAAGCACACAGCATAGCTTCTAAAACTTAGACAATTTATAGAGACCTCTGAACACCTGGAAGAAAGGCTTTTATCTTATTTATTGCTTTGATCACATGTAAAAGCAGTAAATAGTCTTTTAGAACTCTGTGTAGACTGATGTATTTGTCAGGCTGCATGACTGCTGTTCACATCACACTAGAGACCACAACCTAATTCAGTCTGTAAACAGTACCTTGTCCACAGGTGTAATGTGAGCTCACCTCTGAAGCTCTAAGAAAGAAACCAAATCAGAATGAATAGCCTTATCTATAGCATTTCACAGCAAGGACTATTAAGATGACACTTATTTGAATTTAACTTGTAACAAAATAGAAACTTTGGTCATAGTTCTATAAAAACCTTTTTAAAAGTTATTTCTGATTAGAATATTGTTTTAGAAGTGATATACAACAAGAACGATAAAGTAAATATTTTAAACATATAAGCACAAGTCTTCACCACTTCTTTAATTTTATCTTTAATTTTATCTTGTCTGAACTCTCATCTTTGAACCAAATCATAATGAAAGTCTCATATAAATAATGAAATTGTCTCAAACAGCAATGGCTAGAAAGTCTATCAAAACAGAAGCCTATGTATATATAACATGCAGGCAACCAGTCTGACCTGTCTGCAGGCAGGTTTGGCCCAACGTTTCCAAGCTGGAGTCACGTCATGTGACTTGTCTCAGCGATACTTATTCACTTTTCCCTTCTTAAAAATCTCAGTGCTATTCACTCACCACTTTTAAAAAATATAATTATAACTCTCAGGTGAATAATCTTGCTGGGGCTGTTTGTCCAGCTGCCCTGGCTCCCCTGTCAGATTTTTTATCACCTGGGCTCTCTCTACCTTCATAGGCAGCAGGTGTGACCTTCAGGGTCCCCTGCATAGCCACGCACACCCAATTAGGTAGCTGTTGCACCCTACCTCCTCCGTAGCCTCCGCTAACATCAGAGGAACAGAGTTTTCTCTTGGCTACAAGCTGTGGAACAGGACCTGCCTGTCTCACTGCTCTGTAGCAGCACTCACCAGCTGCTCTATCTCTTTTTCTGCCAGTGGTCATGTTATCTCTTTTTAACCCAGGATGTTTTACACAGTAGTTTCAGTCCAGAAGAAAGAAAAGAAACATCCTCAGTCAGAATCCAAGAACATATAAATTAAACGACACATGCATGTCCTTTTGGATCTGAGTTACTTCACTCAGGATGATATTTTCTAGTTCTGTCCATTTGGCTGCAAAACTCAGTATGTCCTAGTTCTTAAGGGCTGTGTAGTATTTCATTGTATAAATGAACATTTTCTGTATCCATTCTTCTGTTGTGGGACATCTAGGTTGTTTTCAGCTTCTGGTATTTGCAAACAAGGCTGCTATGAACATAGTAAAACACAAGACCCTGTGGCAACCCTGAGGTTTTGATCTTAGCCATTCTGATAGGTGTAAGGTGGAATCCCAGGATCTTTTTGATTTGCATTTCTCTGATCATTAAGGACTTTGAACCTTTCTTTAGGTGCTTCTCAGTCATTCGAGATTCCTCTGTTGTGAATTCTTTGTTTAGTTCTATACACAATTTTTTATTGTGTTTTTTGATTTTAGGTGGTTAGCTTTGTGAGTTTTTTATGTATTTTGGATATTAGCCCCCAACTGAATGTGAGGTTAGTGAAGATTATTTCCCAATCTGTAGGTTGCCTATTTGTCTAACTGATTATGTCCTTTGCCTTACAGAAGCTTTCTAGTTTCATGAGGTCCCATTTATCAAGTCTTGATCTTAGAGCATGAGCCATTAGAGTTTTCTTTAGGAAATTTCACCTTGTGCCAATGAGTTCAAGACTCTTTCCCAGTTCTCTTCTATTAGATCCAGTGCATCTGATTTTATGCTGATGTCCTTGATCCACTTGGACTTGAGCTTTGTGCAATGTGACAAATGCATTTCTATTTTCATTTTTCTACATATAGACAGATTTCTTTTTTCCATATTTTTGGCTTTTTTGCCATGCATCAAGTGTGCAAAATTGTATGGTTTTATTTCTGGGTCTTCAATTCTATTCCATTGTTCAACATGTCTGTCCTTGTACCAATGACATGCATGCAGTTTTTATCACTATTGCTCTGTAGTATAGCTTGAGATCAGAGGTGATGAATCCTCCAGCAGTTCTTTTATAGTTAAGAATTGTTTTCACTATTCTGGGCTTTTTACATTTCCTGATGAATTTGGGAATTACTCTTTTCATGTCTTTGAAGAATTGTGTTGGGATTTTGATGGGGATTGCACTGAATCTTTAGATTGCCTTTGGTAGGATGGCCATTTTTACTATGTTATGGAATATCTCCATTTTCTGGTATCTTTGATTTCTTTCTTGAGAGACTTGAAGTTATTGTCATACAGATCTTTCACTTGTTTTTTGTTAGAGTTACTCTAAGATATTTTATATTATTTGTGACTATTGTGAAGAGAGTTGTGTCTCTAATTTCTTTCTCAGGCTGTTTACCATTTGTATAAATGAAGGCCACAAATTCATTTGAGTTAATTCTGCATCCAGCAAGTTTGCTGAAGTTGTTTATTAGCTGTAGAAGTTCTCTGGTAGTATTTTGAAGGTTGCTTATGTATACTATCATATCATCTGCAAATAGTGATACCTTAATTTCTTCCTTGACAATTTGTATCCCCTTGATCTCTTTTAGTTGTCTTATTGTTCTAGCTAGCACTTTGAGTACTATATTGAATAGATACAGGGAAAGTGGGCATCTTTGTCTTGATCTTGATTTTAGTCAGATTGACTCAAGTATCTCTCCATTTAATTTGATATTGGCTGTTGGTTTGTAGTAAATTGCTTTTTATTATGTTTAGGTAAGGGCCTTAATTCCTGATCTCTCCAATACTTTTAACATGAAAGGGTGTTGTATTTTGTCAAATACTTTTTCTGCATCTAGGAAGATGATCATGTGATATTTTTCCTCGAGTTTGTTTATATAGTGGATTACGTTAATGGATTTGTTTATATTGAAACAACCTTGCATCCCTGAACCATAATAAAAGGTGGTTTGATATGTTCTTGAATTAGTCTGCAAGAATTTAATTGAGTATTTTTGCATTGATATTCACAAGTGAGATTGGTCCAAAGTTCTCTCTTTTTTTTTTTTTTTTTTTTTTTTTTTTTTTTTTTTTTGGTTGACTCTTGTTTCTTTAAGTTTTTCACTTTTTTTGTTTGTTTGTTTTGTTTTGTTTTTCAAGACAGGGTTTCTCTGTATAGCCCTGGCTGTCCTGGAACTCACTTTATAGACCTGGCTGGCCTTGAACTCAGAAATCCGCCTGCCTCTGCCTCCCAAGTGCTGGGATTAAAGGCGTGCGCCACCACCACCTAGCAAGTTTTTCTCTTATTAACATTTAAATTATAGGGTATTTAATATCACCTTGTGCTTTAGAGTAAAATTTAAAGTACCTAAGAGTATATTTATTCTACATGAATTGCTCAATTTATATAAATTTTATTCATACGTTTTAAAAAATTTTGACTATTTTTTGACTTTTTAAACTATTATCTTTATTCTTTTTCACAATCCAGTCATTATTTCCCTCCTGTTCTGCCTAATTATTTTAAATATAACTTATTTGCTTATTCATTTTCATATAACATACTGTATATATTTCTTCACCTTCTGTTTTGTAACATCTCATTTTTTATTAGTCTCCTCTACCTATTAGGAATATTTACCTTTAACTTCATGACATGTATTCAATATACAATTTTCTATGAATCCTATAAATTATTAGAGCAACTAGTGGGCAGCTGTATGCATTTTTTTCTACCTTATATTTTCTTAATTAGGCTAAAATTATTATTTCTATATGTACCCTTTATTGCTGTTTACCTTTTTTATTGGATATTTTATTTACATTTCAGATGCCATCCACTTTCTCCATTTCCCCTCCCTAGAAAACCCCTATCTCATGCCCCGTTTCCCTTTTTGCTTATATACATTTTTTAAAAATGTTTATCAAAGGCTTTATAAGTTTGGTAATGCTCTATCAGAAGTGTAACCCAATACTCAACCTAGATATATCAACTATCTTTGACTGGTGGACACACATGAACATTTGCCTCCATGTCACCTCCTCTCTTTCTCTCTTTCATCACATAGCTTCTCCTCTCCTTCATCTTCTCCTCTCCTTACTCTATCTCTTCCTCTCGGTACTCCTTCCCCCTTAGCTCTAATACCCAGTCCATTATTTTGTTGACTAACCAGAACCTCTGTCGTATTTCCTAACTAAAACACTTAGTTTTGAACCTGGCTTTTTTTCTTGGCTTTAGAATGAATGTTAGCTGAAAACCATCCACTCAGATCTTTTCTCTCAAAGTAAATAGCCAGGATTGGCTATGAGACTATAGGTCTTCAACCCCATCAGAAATCCAGAATGACTGAGTTAACTGAATTTATGGGAAGCACCAAGCATAGCTTCTAAAACATAGCCAATTTATAGAGACCGCTGAACACCTGGAGAGTTCCTATAACTGATTTGGGATGGTTAGCCTGTGAGTTAAGGGACTATAGCTAATTCATGGCTTTGAGTTTATTGTTAGGGTGTTTTCTATATTTTATTTAGAAATAGCTGAGAGTAGTTAACAGACAACATTCCAGGTTACCTTACATGGATAGGTGGTTTTCAAAACATCAGAAGTCCATAGAATTGACGTTACAAACATTTCTATATTATTGTTCATTTTGATTAGAGACCTGTCTGCTCCTGACAGCTTCCTGTCTTGGATTCTAAGAAGAAATTGAGCATCCTTGCAGTTACTCTAGTTATGGGGAGACAGCCACTAGGCACGAATTGCCTCTTTCCATCTACAGACAAATGACTGTCCAGAAAAAGACACACTTGCAGAATAGTCGACTGATTATATCTGCCTAGACAGAGTAATCAGCCCTTAATAATTCTGCAGCACTGGGGTCTGTCAGATGATTCTGGGCCAGAAGGCTGAAGATCAGATGCTCCAACGTTCAGTAGTATTGCTGTTTACCTTAATACTACTACCTAATCCTCTGATCCACATTCTAACAGTAATAGTGACGATTAACAATTGACTTCAATCCTGTTCCAAATCCATTTAAACTATAATCAATTTCATAAAAAAGAGTACAAATATTTGATTTTTTTCTCCAAGTAATAGAAAAACTAGTTATTTTGTGACAATGAATTAATTTTCTGCATATTTGAATTCATTTTTCTTTATACCAGAGTCATGGTTTCATCAAAACTCACCTACTTACAAATGTCTAACATTGTGTAAACAGCCAAACTTGCTCTGTGTAGTAGTTTTGGCATTTTCCATGTATGCCTGATAGCATATGAAAACTATAGCCAGGTACAGTGTATGTTATTATTTATTATTCATAAATGACAAGAAAAAAATCATTAGAATAGTATATTAACAAAATTTATCTATGAGCTAAACTACTTAAGAAAACAATTATGTATGGTGCATGCCAAAGTATTTTTTAAAAATGAATACCAGCAGGCAATCTTTCACTTTAAATAATCTTTCTCTACTTTGTGTTATGATATATGCCCTTAGAGGAACCATGTGTTTAATATTTAGGATATTTAATATTTTAGCTCTCTGCTATTGTTCACTCAGGCAGAAATGTAGATACTGAGGGTATGCAGCTAAAATCCTATTAAGAGGCCAGAGAATACTTAACTTTCAGAATGTTGATCTGGGTCATTTGCAGTGCATTTAAAGGAAGGAAAAAATGTGTTTCAGATGTTTCTATATTAGATATGATAAAAGCACTTTGCTAAAAAATAAATCAATAATTTAAATATTTTTCTTTACATGCTGACTGTATTATTTAGTGTCAGTAGTATATAATTGTTATCTCTGCAGTTTTAATATAATATTAAATATGAGGAATCTATTCCCTCATTTTTATATGCCCTCCTTTTTATAGAAATAGTTGCTTGTGTTTCAATAACTGCTGTCCTTAAGACAACTGTTGATCTCCCGCACATGTATCATGTTGTACAATGCCACGTATCACCCATTTGCAGCTCTCCCTAAAATATTCATTGCTCTAGCTTCTCCTTATGTCACCTTTGCCATGTTGATCACGCGTCCAGCTCAGTTAAACCTACTGATGGTGTGACTGCAGCTAGTTTTTATACTTACACATAAAAAGGAACTGAAAAAATATAGAAAATACTTAGTCAAAGCAATGTTTCAAGAATTTTTATCAAATTAAATATTCAAATATAATGATTTTTTTTAAAAGCTCTTCCTTGGATCTTTTACATTAATTGCAGCTTCACTTAGCTTTGTGGTGCATTAGATCTTATGGTTAACATGTGCAAGTTTGATTACAGTGATAGCTACAATGTTGTTCATTCTTCCCCAACATACTAAGTCTACAATATGTTTTCATCTGCTCAAACAGAAACACCACATACTCTTGCTGGAACTATTCAACTTGACTCTATGTTTACCACATGCACACTGATTTTTCCAGTGCCTAGAGAAACTCTCATCCATTTTAAGGCTCATTAGATTTGCCTAGTTTGGAAATTAAAAACAATTTGGATTTTATAATAAAGTATAAAATAGCAAAAGTCTTTTATATTATAGTATTTCAAGTAACAAAATATTTTCAATATTTGCTTCTTTTCTAGCTACAACCTGGTCCTTACCATGTTTACTACTTATATTACTTGCATCATGTGACTACTATATTTGCTACCTCCTACGAGCTACTTGATCATGGGAATTTTTGATGTTTCTATGAAAAGGTTGCAGATAAAATATATGCTATACTTTTGTTTACAAACTATTTTGTAGACCACAGTTTTCATTTACCTTCAATAAATTTAGAGTAGATTTTTCTATATCGTACATTCACTCTAATTTCCCCCTATTTTGAGGAAACTAGAAAATAGATTTTGAAAACTGTGGAAGCTTTTTTTTTTTTACTTATAGTAATTACATACAGTCAGGATTGTTTACTATTTTCTTTCTTATTCCAGACCATTCTACAAAGATCAAAGTGTCATCTCATTACAGTAATGCCCCATTCAATCATCAGCAAAATCAGTGAGTTACTTTTTAATTATATATTTCAGTGACATTCTTTGAAAAATGTCTCTTAAAATTTT
Organism: Arvicanthis niloticus; assembly: GCF_011762505.2. NCBI lineage: Eukaryota > Metazoa > Chordata > Mammalia > Rodentia > Muridae > Arvicanthis > Arvicanthis niloticus. The sequence continues at coordinate 13,319,657 of NC_047660.1, read as the reverse complement.
TTAATCATTTTAACCTACTTTCATCTTTTTATTATGTAATTTTTATAGTTCTCACAAGGATCACTCTACAAACACTTTTAGAAACTTTCATTTTTTTGTAGCTTTAATATCAACCAATAACACCATATTTTAGAATTTCACATCTGTCTTTTGTGGTGCCAATTTACATATAAAATATCTTATTTTGTCTTTTCTCTAAAAATATCCTATGCCTTCAGCAATCTATTGAGGTTCTTTCACATTTACAAGCTTTTAACTAAAAATTAAAGTACTGTATGTTACATACAAATCCACTTATTCATTAATTTATTTCTTTTATATTGAAAAAGGTATGAGATGTCAAGTAAACTTATATCTATTTACTTAATGTTTTACTTCACAAAGACATAATTTCAAATGAAAACTAATGTATCAAAATAATGTGGATTGCATAGGAAAAAACTACCTAAGAAAGTTAATTTTACACCCAAAATCCTACAAATTGTTTTTTAATTCTCCATAACACTTAGAGTTAGCTACGAAAAGTTCAAACAGGATAATGATTTTCATAACTGATAGAATCCAGAATGAGTAAATTAAATCACCATACAGCTCAGAATCATAATCCTAATTTCAGTTGGAATTTCTCTTTAATTTTTCCCCTCTGCTGTAAAAATCATATATAAAACAATAAATTTAATCAATTGATTCTAAATTTCATCTTTTTTTTCTTTTTCTTTTTCTTTTTTTGAGTCAGGGTTTCCCTGTGTAGCCCTGGCTGTCCTGGAACTCACTCTGTAGACCAGGCTGGCCTGGAACTCAGAAATCTGCCTGCCTCTGCCTCCCAAGTGCTGGGATTAAAGGCATGCGCCACCACCACCCGGCTAAATTTCATCTCTATCTTTTTCCCTTTATGATTTTTGTGAAAGGGTTCATCTTTCTGATCTTTTCATGGCATTGTCTTCATAAAAAACAAAGCTTACCTGAATATCTTAATTTTCTTATCAGTGTCCATTTCAAATCACATAATGTATAGAATAAAACTACCATATATGTCTAAGAGATGTTTCTGAGATTCAATGTTAACATCAAAATGATAACAGAAAAATAAACTTAATTTGATTCATATATAACTTTTACATTTATTTCTAAAATCTCTATATTTATTTAATGTTGTCATTGAGACTGAGAAATTCTTTAATTTACTAAGTTGAAAGTGTATTATTTCTACCGAATAGATATTTGAAGTAACATATTACACTGTATTATATAAAAATTTCTGAGAGCAGATTGAAATTGTGTGGAATGGTTAACATAAAATGATTGGCAAAAGCAGTCTGTATAATTAGACCAATTAGCAAATTCATAATTTCTATCATAAAATATTTTATTTCACTTTCAATCTGAGTACACATAATCTGTTTTTAAATGACAGGAGTATTAATGATTTCTGACTTTAATATAGCCATTTAGCAGAAAGAGCATGGATAAATGCTATGACTTTTTAAATTATATCAAATCAAATACTTTGTCATTCAATAGTTTTTATTTAGCCATTAACATAATCTAATTTAAAAACAAATTATTTATTTGATTTTACTATAATTTTTCAGAAGTGTATGTCAAGTTTGATAACATATGTTTTGTTTGCTTTCCATGTAGAGAAGAATGACAGTGTATGAGTTATTGGAAAAGAAGTAGAAATGACAATAAGCACTTCTTCAGTCATATTCCTTCAGCAAAGTATGTATAAGAAAATGGAAATTCTGGAAATATAATCTACTTGTATTGTCTCAGGCAACTACATCCACACAAATATAAGATTTCTCTACATGTAGGAACAGTGAGATTACAGGAATCATAACATAGCCCTTGGCTAAAAATACTTTCTATTTATTTATTTAGTTAGTTAGTTAATTAGTTAGTTAGTTTTTTGGAGATGGGGTTTCTCTGTGTAGTCATGGCTGTCCTGGAACTCACTCTGTTGTCCAGGCTGGCCTCTAACTCAGAAATCCGCCTGCCTCTGCCTCCCAAGTGCTGGGATTAATGGCATGTGCCACCACTGCTCGGCCTAAAAATACTTTATAATCTAGCTACAGTGACATTTTGAGTCTCCACTCTACTCAAAAGGGTAATACTCATATATCTGTTTATTAAACTTCATACAATATATTGGTTTTAAAAATATCAATGCCTTCAGTTAAATATTTTTGGAACTGCAAAGATAATTTTATTAGAGGCAAAAAAAAAAAAAAAGATAGGATATGAAACCTGTAAATCTTGGTCATTTCCTAAAGGAGAAAAATTAGACAAAAGAAGGGGAAAGTAATCTTTGAGTAAAGGTCAGCTACATAATTGTAGGCAATGGCATAGCAAGAAGGGGTCTCTGGAGAAAGAATAAAGAAGCATGGAAGCTAGCAGAAGACGTAAGGCAAGAGATAGTGTAAAAGAAAAGGAAACTTATTTTTTCCGGAAAATTCAGAAATCATTTCTGAAGTAGCATGTCTGTGCTCTATAAGAGAGTGACTTATGGAGAAGGAGTTCTAGAAAGATAAAACACACTGTCTCATTAATAAAATACTTATTCTGCATAGCATAGTTTAGGAGGACCCCACTTCTTCCGTTGAATCAACCTGCTTAAGTAGTATGACCTTTTCCAGTTGATTTTCCTACCAGAAATGTTAGGTATCCATGATGTAAATCAGGGCTACTGTCTTGACCAGGAGTTTCCCTTAATGATACATTATTATTACTATTATGCCAAGATTCCTACCTCCAATGAGATAACTCTAAAACCATTTAGTGTATGAAGTGAAACTGCAGATAGATATAACCCATTTAATTAAAGCTAGATATCATTTTCAAAGTTGTTCACTGGATAGGATTAATTTTTAAAAGAAGATAAGAAACCTGGACATCTTTCTGTCAGTCTTCTCCAGATAAATTAGACCATGTCTAGAACTGATATTTTGGTGATATGTGCCCTGGTTTGTTCAACTTATATCAGCATTTACCACTCTTTACCCTCTGAGGACAAAGCCCTGTAGTTAGAGATTAACCAATCCAGTTCATTTGGTATGAGAACCAGGATTCTGTGTGGCAGTCAGGGAACAGCTCCAGCGTGGTGATCTGTAACAATGTCAACCTTCTAATGTTGTTACCCTTTAATACAGTTCCTCATTTGTCTTGACCCCCAATCACATAATTATTTTTACTGCTATTTCATAATTGTAATTTTGCTACTGTTATGACTCATAATGTAAATATCTGTGTTTCCTGATGATCTTAAGTGACCCCTTTAAATGTCATTGGACTCCCCAAAAAACCTCAACCTACAGGTTGAGAACTTCTGATCTAGAATAATACAAAATGCAATAGTGATTTTTTTTAGTATGACTCCAAGATTTTGGAAGAAGAGGAAGTGATTGACTAAAGATTGGAAAGAGATGTCAGGAAAAAGTAAGACAATGGCTATCAGCCCAAAGCAGGGAACTGGGACAAGCCAGAACAGAAGATATTTCTAAAGTGCTTAAATAAATAAATGTCTATTAGAATCTCTCAATGGACTTGCAACAGCATCCATCTTTTGAATGCCTTAAATTTTTCCTTTCAACTACAACAGTGGTCAAAGAAACTTTGTAATTGTTTAAGTCTCTAAAATCAAAGTGTGGGGTTCTTTAAATATTTTTCTTTTTGATAGAGACAAAGAAAGATTGTGAGAACAAGAAAAAAAGAAGGAAAAGAGTGAGGGGGAGATAGAGGAATGGAGAAAAAGAGAGGGGAAGTAAGAAAGAAATAAAAGTAACGTAAATTTTTACATTAAAACAATAATAAGATTCACAGGTTGGTACAATGGATGACTTCCTGTATTCTTCCAATAGTGTGTAGGAACTTCCATTACTATAAAGCTTACTTCAACTGAAATTTTCACATTCCATTACTCATAGTGGATGATATACTTTCTGGTTGCTTTTATTAACATATTTCATTAGTAAGTACTTGGTAACCTAGGATATAACAACTGAATATTTAAATGTTTAACATAAGTGGCTCAAACCAGTAATGTTATGTCTCTGTCATGAATGACTTGAGCTCTATTTCCTTTAAATTGTCATCTGGACTCCAGCTACTTGGCTTTGTGGTTTATAATCTCTGTGGATTGTTTTCCAATGAGCCAGTCTAAGAATTCACCATCTGTGCCATCTGGCAGTCATTGAGTAGGTGAAAATGGGAATTGAAACCCATAGGGCACTCTATAAAGAAACAGGAAATTGAACACATTTCTTTCTACCTATACTCTTTGTCAGAGTCGATCCATATATGGGTGGTTCCTGGAGAATATCATATGTATTCTGACTATGAATATGCATTATTATATATAAGCAATCACTGTAAAAGGGTAATACCAAATATGTACTTATGCTACTAGATTTTGTAATTTTGAAATGATGACATTAAGTCAAGCCAAAAAATACACTGATAAGAAAAATTATTTTTCAGTGAATATTTGTAAATATGAGTAATGAGATTTTGATATTCTTTTGCACCTATATAAACATGTAGGGTGTAATATCTAATACAGTTCTGAAAAAAATAAAAAATATTGCTTAGATTAGACTGTATATTAATGTTAAAGTGCTATGTAGATTATATAAGGTCCTGAGAATTTTATAAAAATGTAATTTTAACGTGAATTATAACATGCACAACCTTGAAATTAAGGTACTGTTATGTTGTTCACATTGACTAAGAAATTGTAATATATTCTATTTCAAGGTCTTTAGTTTTTTCTTGTCTTAACATCAGTAGCAGTTTGGGATGCCAGGGAATTTATATAGATGTGAAAGGACAAAGTGAATCAGTTGGTCTTCTCCTGCAACCATGTGAGTTCCAAAGACTAAACTAAGGTCATTAGAATGAGCCCATCTCCAGCAGGAAGACAGGGCATCAAGTGGGGTTGCTATCCCACAGTCAAAACTCTGATCCACAATTGTTCCTGTCTGAAAGATGCAAGGATGGAAATGGAGAAGATCCTGAGGAAAAGAAAATCCAGGACAGGCCCAAAGTGGGATCCATCTCAAGGGAAGGTCCCAAGCCCTGACACTATTGCTGAGACTGTATAGTGCTCTCAAAACGGGACCTGTCATGATTGCCCTCTGAACGACCCAACAAGCAACTGAAAGAGTCAGATGCAGATATTTGCACCCAACCAATGGACAGAAGCTGCTGACCCCTGTGGTTGGGGAAAAGTTGGAAGAAGCTGAGGAGAAGGGCGAACCTGTAGGAGGACCAGCAGTCTCAATTAATCTGGACTCCTGAGATCTCTCCGACAGAGCCACCAATCAGGCAACATACACCAGCTGATATTAGGCCCGCAGTACATATACAACACATATACACTGACGTTCAGTCAGTGAAGATGCACCTATCTGGAAGCCAGGGAGTTTAGAGGTCTGGTGGGGTGGGAGGTGGGGGGAGTGGAGAAATCCTTGTGGAGACAGGGTGGCGAGTTGGAGGTATGGAATGTGAATCAGTGGGAGGGTGGACCAGGATGGGAATAAAATCTGGAGTGTAAAACAAAAAGAAATAATAAATAAATAATAATTTAAAAAATCTGAGAAAAAAATCAGAATAGCATCTTATTTACTTCATAAAGATCTTAAAGGTAAAATTGATTTTTTTCATTCATTTTTTTTATCATTTTTTATAGTCCAGAATTTATCTTACTCCTCGTCCACCTTCCGACTGTTCCACATCCAAGAGAATACCCCCTACCCCACTCCACCAGCCCTCCCCACTGCCTGAGGCCCCAAGTCTCTTGATGGTTATATGCATCTTGAAAGTCCTTCCTTCATTTTTTAATTGGTTATTTTATTTATTTACATTTCACATGTCCCACTTCCCAGTTTTCCCTCCACAAATCCACTATCCCTTCCCTCCCCCTCTGCTTCTATGAGGGTGCTCCCCCATCCACACATCCACTCCAGCCTCAGCACCCTAGCATTCCCCTACACTGTGTAGTAGTCTTTCTACCGGAACAAGCGACTCCCCTCCCATGGATACCAGATAAGGCAATCCTTTGACCTCCTAAAGCTCCCAGGCAATTGATGTTTTTAAAAGTTGTAATGATCATAATCAATGCTGTGATAAATGTGTACTTTTAGAATGAAAGAATAATAACCTATTATTTAAGAAGCTTACTTGGCAATCCAGGTAAGAGGAAATGATAGCTCAGAACTCCTACTCACCTGAGTTCTCTCAAACTATTTCAGAAGCTTGTTTCTTATCTCTAAATGACCAGATTGCATGAGTGAAACCTTTCTGTCACATGGTTATATAAGAATCTGGGTCCACAAAAGAATTAATGAAGGGAGACTTGATTTGCTTTGTTCCACACCAGAGTCTGTTAATCTATCTTCCCTCTAGAAATAACATTGCCTTAACTTATGTATAGTTACCTTTTTTTTTTTTTGCCAAAGTTAAAATGCAGAACAGAATAAAAGTTTCATGCAGGAGCAAGATTGTAGGTTGAGAAGTAATTTTATTTAGTTAATGACTTCTTAAATAAAACCAAGAAGATGGTTAAGATTTATTGTCTTTATTATTCTTGGCATCTAATAAACCCATACCTAACATGATAACTGGCAATAATTCAGATTAGTTTTATCAAATGATACAAAACTTTTCTATTATTTTTAATATTTTTTCTAGTAATAATTTGGCTTTTTAAATAATATGAACACAAATTGAATAGAGCATACCTCCATGGATATTATTTTAAATCTTATTTGATGACAAATAAAGATTAGGCATAATATATTAAAATTAAACTACATATGTATATTATGTATATGAGTAAATATGCACATATGATCATGTATGTATGTGAGTTTGTATGTGTTCATACATGTATATGATATATTATTTCCCTGAAAGCTTTTAATTTGATTTTACTTGGTATTCTTCCATAGGTGCATACCATCTTGTAAAGGAATCATTCTCTCATCAATCAGAGAAAGAAAACTACATAGTAAGAGTTTGAGGTTAGATTGCAAATAAGGAATCTCAGATTAATTTTGAGAAGAATAAAGATGTGACTTTTCTTTGTTTGCTTGTAAAGAACTATCTAATAACATCCACAACTTTTATTTTCATAATGGATTCAAGAGAGCTATCTCTTTATCAGGTTACCAAAGGTCTGCAAAGCATTGTGCTTTCTGAATCCAGGATAAAAATATTTTTCTCTGTATTTTCAGAGTTATAATGTCAATTTAAAGATTGAAAGTAGAAAATCTATTAGAAATCAGTAAGTAAGCAAGATAGTATTTTTTTTCCATGACTGTCTGACAGGTCAAGATGTTCATAAGGTTGAACAATCACTGATAGGCAGAAAAAGTAGGTTATCTTAACATCTTCTGTATCCTTCCCTCCACAATTCTATGAACATTTGAAATCCTTTCCTTATCAATGTCTATTGCTTTACTTGCATCTACTATAAATTCATTTACTACAAAAGTAATAATAGCAACTAAGGTATAAAATCATGAGAAATCTTGTACATTGTACTTTAAAATATATAAAACAGATAGTTCCAAAACTATTTAATTACCTTTACAACATTTAGTATTAAAATATTTAATATTTCAAAACCTGTTTTATCTTGCATCGCATATTTTAGTAATATTACTTTTAATTTATTTTTCAATAAAAGATCACATTTTTTGCCTGGCAGTGGTGGCGCATGCCTTTAATCCCAGCACTTGGGAGGCGGAGGCAGGCAGATCTCTGAGTTCAAGGCCAGCCTGGTCTACAGAGAGAGTTCCAGGACAGACAGGGCTACACAGAGAAACCCTGTCTCGAAAAACCAAAAAAAAAAAAAAAAAAAAAAAAAAAAAAAAAAAAAAAAAAAATCACATTTTTCAGCTTTCTGACACTACTTTACCTAGAATAATGTTAATTTCTCTAACAGTTATTTGATTTCTCTTACAGTTGTTTTCAGTGCTGTACCACAAAGAGCTTTTATTTATAAATTTTTAAAGATTCCATTTTAGATAGATAGTAGTTACATCAAATATCTTCAAGATCATTTTGACAACTTCAAGTTAATACCAAGAAACTACAATGCCTTTCTACTTAAAATTTTAACTTTATTTTGTAAGAAAGAACAAGTTAAGTCTGATTTTATTTTATTTTATTTTATTTTCATCATGTTGTTTAATTTAGCATGTTGCCTAGAAAGGCTTGTAGTAGCAAGAGTATAAATACTTCCCCTGCATGTCTCCTAGATACATACCATTTCACTAGTGCTCCTTTTGGCCACTACCTTCTTGCCTCTCACTTAATCAATTGTGAGGTGGATTTCTTTTCCAGGGAAAGAGAGATCCATGGTTTGTTGTCCTTGCCAATACCAAAACTTTTGGAAAGATGAGTGGCAAAGCTGTTGCCACTGATATTTTTCACATAAACTACATCTAAAGAGCCAGGATGTTTCTCTCTGTTGGTGATTACACCAATTCTTCCCAAGATAGCACTTCCAGTCACCATACACAGGTTCCTATCAATCTTGATGAAGGCAGTTATTTTGCCTGTCTCCAAAGGAGTCTGAATGGTGTCACTCACCTTGATGAGAGAACCAGGGTATTGAATCGTACAAGCATCACGAGTCACCAGATTCCTCTTTGGGGCCTAAAAAGATCTTTCTCACTTTGTACTACTTATACTAGGCTTCTTCAGATGTAATATGATGAACAGCATAGCAACCCTTGGTGTCATAGAACAGATGGAAGTTCTCTCCAGTTTTGTCATTGCTGATGACATCCAGAAACTCAGCATGGTAGGTTATATTGGTTCTGAGTTTCCCATCAACCTTAATGAATCGCTGCATGCAAATCTTTTTGACTTTATCTGCAGTTAGGGCATGCTTAAGTCTGTTCTTTTGGAAAATGAGCAGAGGGAGGCATTCCCTCAGCTTGTGAGGACCAATGGATAGACGAGGAGCAAACACACCAGCCAACTTCTCCAGCATCCAATGTTTTAGAGAGGCAATGATCTTCAGATTTTTCTTGGGGCTATGAACCATAGCTGTGCTAGGAACAGAAAGGGACTCGACTTCTTCCTAAGTCTGAATTTTTATGACCAACACATAAGCTTATACAATATTTAACCACCTTCAAGCAGTTGATTAAGGTATATATTGGAAATAATTGTCCCATGTGTTTTTTGTTAACTCCTGTACTGTAAGAGCTCTGCTCACCTATACCACTACTTTTAAAAACATTTTCTATGTATTTCAGGGTTGGCACGGTGTTGGCACCACAGGTAGGAAGGCCCACATAAGACATCAAGACATTGAAATGTCTGGTGGGGACAGCTTTCAGCTGAGGTTCCTTACTCCCAAATGACTGTAACTTGTGTTAATTTGTCATAAAGTAGCCTCGAAGTTTTTTCAGAACTTCAGTTACAGTTAGCAGTGAGGCACCTTCATTGGGAGCTGGAAACCACATTAGAGTCTTCTGGAGAACATAGTTTTGTACATTTATTTCTGAATCCCCTAGTATGTCCATTTCCTGTTTATTTTATAATGCTACCAGGATTTTCATCAATGATAAGTAAATAATTAGAATTTGCTATATAAACACAGTGGAACCTTATTCTGCGGTAAAGAAAAACAAAATGAAACTTGCAGGAAAATAAATGGAAATAGAAAGTATAATATTAATTAAGAAGAAATTAATATCATTAAATAATTTAAGTGTTTTAAATAACACAATGACTTTTATTATATTCACAGAAAATATGCTATGTATATTAATAATCTCATAATACACAAGAGTCTATTTTTGCCTTAGAACTATCACTGTAGCAAAAAATACTTAAAACATTTTTAAAAACAGCTCAATAATATAATAAAATACTTTAATAAATTATTATAGTGTCACTAATTTATATTAAATAGTGGAATACAAATGTTTTCAGCTCAATAATATAATAAAATACTTTAATAAATGATTATAGTATCACTAATTTATGTTAGATAGTAGAATACAAATGTTTTCAAATTAATATAAAATATAAGTAGAGACTCAAATCACTATCATCGATTTAATTTTCATTCTCATGGAAGAAAAGGGCAGTGGGGCAAGGCTTACTGTTGCAATCATGATTTAATTGAGGTCCATGAAAAAACGAGGTGAAGATCCTTGGAAACATCCTTCAAGGTTTATCTCATTTAATACAATAGCCCATGTTTAGTTGAGATAGATGATTAGTGAAAAATATGAACAGAACTTGACATTCCAGAATTTAAACAGTTATATGGAAGTGTGCCTAAAATTTGTAATTACCTATGACACAGTGAACCATAACAGTAATTGTGAAACTTCATTTGGAATCTCAGTCCTAAACTGTTAATAATGAAAACAACAACCCTAACCAAAACCATAATCCTAACCCTAATCCTAACCTAACCTAAGAAATAAGTACTCGTAGGAAGATATGAACCCAGTGATGCTGAGGAGAGAGAGAATACCTAAAATATTATATTCTATATTATAACTTAATACCTAAAAGAATGTGAGAAAATAGACTTCTAAAATCTAACCAGAAAAACCAATGACTAATTTGAATAGTTTCTTAGAAAAATCGTGTAAAATATTAAGGATTTTCTATGTCAAAAATATTTAAATAAAAATTTCTATAAAATTAAAACATAAATAACCTGAAGTATTATGCTATTTATTTATGTATACAAGATATTTTAGAATTATATAGGTTCATTGTAATGCTTTAGAAACATAACCTTTTCAGATGAACTTTCTCAAAGCTTCTTCATGCTTCATAATCAACTCTTCCTTTCTTGATAAGAGTACAAGTACCTCTAATTTCCCATTCAAAGGTAACACAAAAATCTCCATATGGATCTTCTAAATCCTATCCAAAGCTCTGTAAATATCCCTTTTATTAAACTTTCTTCTGATTTTTATCTAATTTGAGTTTACCATCTGTTTTATACTTGGAAATCTACCAATTCAAACTTAGTGCTAGATGACACCAGAGTTACAGTTTCTCTAAAAAAGTAATTCTAAAATTTTATTGTTAGCATACTTAAACAAGAGTAAATAGTTCTTCTTGTATGAAAACAAGATACTATTGACTGATGATGATAGAAATTAATCAGAGAAATGAGAAATTAATTACTTCAAGTGTGCAATTCTTTGAGGGTATCCATTAAAGATCTCTTTATCTCATGAAAATTATAATGCAAACAAAACACATACACACAATATAGAACACACACCTCCCACTCACCACACACCATAAAATGACACACACAAACACAAACTGAAATACAGCACCTCCAACACAAAAATTCACATACATTATGTACACATATATCCCACACACCTCATACTTAGAATAAATACCACACAAACACCATACAAACATATAAGCACACACACACACACAAACACACAAACACAACACAAATATATAGCACACACATGCCATGCATCATACCATATACCCTAGGATGAATACATGCAGGCAAATGTACCATACACATATACACACATCATACACACACAGACAAATACACACACCCTACACACATACCACATGTACACACACATAAAACATAAACATTACACATGCAAACTCATACTACACACATACCCAACACACTATACAACATACACTATACAACATACACAAATACACATACACACAACATGCACATTCATATACCATACCTTTAAACCTAAACACACACACACACATACCACATATATTGTACACATAGACACACAAACACACATACCACACATAAACATCTAGGCATACTCACATTGTGCACAAAAATCTCCCAACATACACACAAAACACACATCTCACTCATCACACCAAACACACACATACATACACACACAGATAAAATGAATAAAATATTGTTATAGACTTAGATTTCTTAACTAAGGCTCCAGGGCATGAAAAATTGTATTCGAACTTTTTCCCTGGCTCTTACAGTTTACACAGTGTAATAATTCACACAGAGGCAGAAAAGATGCTTATGAAACAATTGCATTTTTAAAATGATAACAATTCTTATAAAATGATGCAAATGCCTAGATTTATAGAAGCCACTTTTATGGCGTGACACTTGTAAAAGACCTTGAGGACATAGGGCACACTGGAAAAAAATTGTCTTTTCTGTACGTTGGGAAAAAGCTACATTTGATATTATGGACATTGCTACTTATACCCCTAGTGTCCAACATAAAAGATTTTCCAATGTGGGCATTCCTTAAAGGTCACAATACAAAGTGTAGTAAAAACAATTCTCACTGTTGTGGTGGTGCAAGCCAGTAGGATTTGCTGAAGGAGGCAGAGGCAGGAGAACAGCAAGTTCAAGTTCCAGCCTGGGCTACATATTTAAAAAAAAATGCTCAGATATCTGAATAAATATTTATAAAGAAAAGGCGAGATAGATTTTATTTGCAGCAATTTGTAGCACAAGACCTTATTTATAATAAATTTTCAAAAAGGCCTACAAAAGTTGACCTGCTCTCCCAGAATTGCACCATTTAAAAGGAGAGGGAATAATGCCTAAGGTTTTTATGAAAACATATCATGAATAAAAATTGTTTTGAGCCATTCCTTGTGCTGATATTGGGCTCAGGTATGTGTTTAACTTCCCTAAAGGTATAATGCAGCCTCTTTGGGTCCAGTAAAGAGCCTGGTTTCAGATATGAAGAGCCTGTAGTTGGGTCGTAACATAGTGTCTGTATTTCTGAAATGCCTAATAATCATACCCATGCAGACAAGTTACACCATGGAACAAGATTGTGAGACTATGTTAATAATGACCTTTTCCCCCCCTGGACTATTGCTCTAATGCCTGGAATTACAATGAGCTTCAGTCACCCATTTGCAGTTGACTACAGCCCTGGAATTTAAAAAGGATTTAACATGTCACACAATCTACCAAATAATATGTGTGACTTCACATACAATTGGGAATTGATTGGGGTCCACCTTCCAGGTGTCTTGAACCACAATAATGATAGTAAACTGTAGTCCAATTATGTTAGCACATAAAAGTTAATGCAAAATGCTTTTGATCATAAGACTGTTTCTACTGCTAGTATTACAAAACTGAACCTGAAATAAACCCACCAACCTGGGATTACTTGAATTTTGAAGTCAAATCCTTACACTGGAAAGAAGACATTATCTTCAACACATGGTGCTAGTCTAATTGTAAGTGTGCATGTAGAAAAATGCAAATAGATCCATATTTATCACCCTACAAAAACTCAAATCAATGTGGATCTAAGATCCCAACAAAAAAAGCTTTATCTAAAAGAAAAAAAAAATGTTGGGAGTACTCTTGATTGAAGTCATACAGGAGACAGCTTCATGAACAGAACACCAATTTTCAGGCTTTATCCCAACAACTGATAAACAGAACCTCATTAAACTGAAAAGCTCCTGTAAAGCAAAAGACACAATAAATAGGACAAAACAAGAGCCTACCTATTCAGAAAATCTTCACAGACTTTATATCTGATAGAAGGCTACTATCTTTAAAAAAAAAAACCATAAAGAACTCAAGATATTAGAATGTAAACACCAAAAACTCAAAATGGGCAATATTTGGGATGTATAACTGTCCCCTGAGAGGCTGTGCCCAAGCCTGACCAATACAGATGTGGATTCTCACAGCCAACCATCAGATTGAGCATTGGAACCCCAACAGAAGAGTTAGGGTAAGGATTGAAGGAGCTAAATGAGTTTGCAACCCCATAGAAGGAACAACAATATCAACCATCCAGACACCACTCCAAACTCCCAAGGACTCAACCACCAACCAAAGAGTACGCATGGAGGAACCCATGGCTTCAGCTGCATATGTAGCAGAGGATGGATATCTGGAGTCCCTTATTCCTGTGAAGGCTAGATGACCCAGCATAGAGAATGCTAGGGCACTGAGGCAGGAGTAGGTGGGTGGTCAGGGGAGTGCCCTCATTGAAGCAGAGGGAGGTGGGAGAGGATAGGCTGTTTGTGGAGAAAAAAAAACTGAAAAGGTAGATAACATTTGAAATGAAACTAAATAAAATAATCATTAATAATAGAAAATAAAATAAATGTTTAAGCTTTGTAATTCCATTCATTTTCCTGGTCCATTGTCACTCTCTCCTGTTTCTCCACATGCCTGATCCTGCCCCTCCTATTTCCTTAACCATTCACTCATCCACCCAGTTCCCACCTTCCTTCTGCCTCCCACGACAATTTTTCCCCTTCTAATTGGGATTCAAGCATCTTTACTTGGGCCTTCCTTCTTGTTTAACTTCTTGGGTCTCTGGGGTGTATTATAGATATTCTGAACTTTTTGGCTGATATCCACTTATCAATATATACATACCATGCATTTGATGGGATGTAAGCAGTGCAGTGACTGGCCCATTTTGAGACCCATCCCATGGCAGGCACCAATTCCTCACTCTATTAATGATGCTATGTTGTGCTTGCAGACAAGAACCTAGCATAACAGCCCTCTGAGAGACTCTGCCCAACAGTTGACTGAGACAGATGCAGACACCCACACAGGAACCTTGTATGGAGGGTGGGAAACCATGTGAAAGAGTTAAGGGAAGGATTGAAGACCAACAAGGATACGACAAGCAGACAGAAAGACCTACATTGTCAACTAACCTGGACCACTGGAGGCTCCTGTGCCACCAACCAAAGAGCATACAAGGGTCGGTGCAAGTCCCCTAAAACATATATAGCAGAGAGCTGCCTTGTCTATAGGAGAAGATGTGCCTAATCCTTCAGAGTCTTGGTGCTGAGGGTGGGATATTTCTGAAAGTTCTGCCCTTTCAGTGTTGAAGAAAGTAGGGAAGCAACTTTTCAAGGGGAGAACCAGGAAGGGAGCAACTTTTGGAATTTAATTAATTAATTAATCAATTAATTTTAAAAAGAAATGTTCAAAGTCACTAGTCATCAGGAATATGCAAATCTAAATGACACAGATACCACTTTACACTCATGAGAATGGCTAAGATCAAAAACTCAAGTGACAGCATATGCTGGCAAGGAAGTGAAACAAATGGGCAACTTAGTCTTCAAGTAGGTCCCCTAACAAGTTGAGCTGGGTATGCCTCACCTCAATCTCTGTTCCCTGCCATTGGATCCCATTCCTCCTACCTTTACTGCCTAATTGGGCCTCAGTGGAAAAGGATATGCCTAGCCCTGCTGGAACAAGATGTTCCAGTGTGGGGTGGTACCCAAATAGGGACTCCACTTGCCTAAGGAGAAAGGGAGGGTACAATGGGGCAAGGCATTTGTAAGGGTAGCGGTGTAAAGTGAGAAGGGAGGGGGAGGTGACTGGGATACAAGATGAATAAAAAATAAATAAAGGGAAAAATTGCAAAAATGATAAGAAGCCATGTTATATGTGGACAAGATTTGTATGATCTTGCCCATAAGTCATAAATGGCTCATGGACCATACTTTGAGAAGCACTCCTTAGCATAAAACAGGCAAAATGACAAAATCAAAAGAAAAATATGAAGATGTTTATAATCACAAATTGTTAATGATCACACCATTCCCTGCTATTATTACAAAACTGGTCTTGATGAGGTTTGAGACTTTAATACTTTATGTTTGTTAAAACCATGCTATTTGTTTCGACTAGGTAATGGTTGTTTGTTTTTTACTTCTTATCACCTTTACAGCTTAGTGTTAAGTTCTTCAGAGTACAGTCTCTCTACTATGTACAAAGTTTCATCCTAATAATCTAAGAAATAAAATAAAATGAGATGTAAGGTTGAGGGAGGGAGTACTCTCTCAGAGGCAAAGGGGAAGAGGGATGGAGGGAAGAACTCTTGGAAGGAAGATTGAGAAGAAGAGGCAATATTTATAATGTGAATAAGTCAAATAGAAGAAGAAGAAGAAGAAGAAGAAGAAGAAGAAGAAGAAGAAGAAGAAGAAGAAGAAGAAGAAGAAGAAGAAGAAGAAGAAGAAGAAGAAGAGAAGGAGGAGGAAGAGGAGGAGGAGGGGAGGAGGAGGGGAGGAGGAGGGGAGGAGGAGGGGAGGAGGAGGAAGAGGGGAGGAGGAAGAAGAGGGGAGGAGGAGAAGAGAGAGAGAAAGCCCTGAGTTAGGGAATTCCTGAGAGAATTTGTAATTTGTCCTGTTACTACCTGTCAAGGATTTTACAAAAATTAACCTATGATAAATTAAGAATTGCAAAGCTTTTTCGGGAGTTGAAGCAGGAGTGTTTATAGATGATTGATGATTATGTGCTATAACATCTAGCAACTGTAACTTAAACCTCTTGGATGTTTGTAGTCTGATACTGCTGGTCTATGGAAATTAGCTAGCCTCTGCCCCTGTGCCACACATAGTAAACACACTGAGGTCCAGGATGTGATAGCACTAATTAGAGAAGCCCACTTAGCACATTTACCAGGAACTAAGCTGCATAAGAAGTGGCAAACTACCTTCTGCTGCTAGCAATTTTCAAGGACTAATCTCTGCAAGCCAGGATGTTCAGGATCTAATCAATGTGGTGGAGCTCATGGATATTGAGCATGTAGAAAGTCTTGAGTCCAAAACAATGAAATTTCATTACAAAAAAAGGGTACAATGAGATTTAGGTTTCTACCCATTCTATCTAAAGAAGATTAAAATTTATTATTAAAGGAGACAGGCTTTGCCTTCATCATTTTTTATTTATTCTTCTTGTGCACAATACATCCCTACTGCAGTTTCCCCGCTGTCCATACCCACCTCTCCTCCAGATCCAATGCTCCTATATTTCCCTTTAGAAAAGAACAAACTTCTCAAAGGAAACCTTTACCATTTATTTAAGGTGGTGATAACCTTCTCAACAAATGAAAAATGTTAACTTGAAGATAATTTAAGATGGTGAATATTTTCAAAAGGTATCAGGTAGCCTGGAAAAAATAGAATTACTTTTTGAATAGCCTTCTGGGGAAGCCATACATAATCTTGAATGATGCAATAACCTGGGTTTTCTGATACCAACTGGAAATAAATAATGATGTCTCAGAATATTTGAGGCCAGTGGATATTGACTTTTGTTCCTATATCTATTGTTCAGTGTGTGAAATAAAATAGGCTCTGAGATTTGCACAACTTTTGAAAATAATAAAAATTATTTTATACAAAATAATCTATGAGATATAAAAATTAAGCAATAGAACTTGAACCAATAGAGTTTATATTCTTGGATTCTTATCTACTTAGACACTTAGGTAATGGAGTAATTAAGCTTAGATAGAGGAAATTAAAGATAAACTGAGAACATGGTCTACAGCACATCCCTGATGCATGTCAGGAATTTGTCTTCTATATCATGTTGTATAGTAAGTACCCAGATGTTCTAACAAATATTATGTGCCATAGATAAATGAACATTAATGTTCTGTAATTTAACATTCAGAAGATATTATAAAAGGATATCTGGCTATAAGCTTTGTGATATAAACTATGAGGGTTAGATGATATATGAAGTTGTGTTTTAAGCAACAATTATGTTGCTTGTTTGGGGAACACATATACTTCTAGTGGTTTGTTATCCAGAATAATTCTTGTAGCCCATACAGATATGTTTTGAATGTAGAGGGTAAAGATACTGAGTTCTGACCTAATACAAGTTATTGATATGGTATAAGATACATAATAATTTTAATTCCACAAATGGTTTAGATAACAATGAATGAAAAAAATATACAAAGCCATATAATAGTCAATTAATCACTGCTCATATGCTATACCAGCATAATACCAGCATTTAATTTACTTTCTCTCATATTTATGCAGTTTTATTCTCCATATTAATAACTACTATAATAGAGACAGCAAAGGGAAATCCTATGAAACACACTAAGTTAAAATGATATCTCCCTGAGACAATGACAGAAATCCTTTTATGTAATGAGTCTTTGCATATACCGGGCTGCAAGAGTGTTGGTACAGATGATTCTTTCATTTGATTTGCTAGAAATCATTCTGCAAAATCTAGAATAATCCAGATAAATGAGGTAGAGTCGTGTGTCTTCAATCAACTATTGTCCCTATGCCAGTGGTATTTTTTTTTTTTTCCTACAGCCAATTTAACAAGGTTTAGTTTTTCTGTGAGATGTCTATTAATTTAGATGAAAATGTTTTCCACCTCTAAATAACGGTTTAGAGCCAAATTACATTCTCCTGAAATACATGCCAATTTATAAGAGCAGTCTTGGATCAGATCATTATCAAATATTTCATCTGTTGTCATTATATGAAAATGGGCATCTGGTTCAACTCGGCAACAGTACACAGTCAAGGAGAGCATTATTATTTCAGCCATCAGAGGATAGTCAAGCAGTTTGTAAAGCATACTAGTGACTATCTATGGCCATTCCCTCTATGACAAGATTAGAGAAAAACCTGTGAAAATGGAAGGACTTACATGTCAGTAGAAACTTTAGGGATTTAGTTTTTAAAATCTGTTCTTGAAACTCTTCCATGTGGAAGAGAGGAGTGTTTGCAAATTATGAATAATGAAAACCAGAAAATAAAAATTAAGGTCATCATGGAAATGAAAACACATGCCATAATATTTTTATACATTATTATGATATACAGAGTCTATAAGCTTGAAATCATTTAATATGAACATGGATAAAGTCATAACTTACTGTGTCTCCATAAACACATATTCTATTGAGTTCTTTAAACACTGAAAATCATTTTAAAAACTGTAATTTGTGTGTGTGTATGTGTGTGTGTGTGTGTCTGTCTGTCTGTCTGACTGTCTATGTGTTTATGCAGGTATCTTTAGAGGTAAGTGGTGTAAATCCTCCTGGAGCTGTAGTAATTTGTGGCTGTGAACCACCCATAGTGGTTGTTAGGAGTGGATCTTGGTTCCTCTGAAGAGCAGATGGTTTTCACTATAAATCTATCTCTCCAGTTCTGAACATAGGCTGTTTTCTTTGTTTTTGTCTGTTTGTTTTTTACATGCGGATCTTATTAATTGAATAGATAAGAATCCACGTTAATGTGATACCTATGAAACTGAAAGGAAACACTGGTTAATTCATGGTCACAATATAATGAGGAAATGTTTCTTAATGGTGGAGTATGGTGAAATACTGCAATTTAGCTACAACGTATTGTTTATATGGTGACATACTATCAAATGTGTAAGCAACAATCTTAATATTTCATTAATTTGAAATGTGGTCATACACATACTTGTCACTATTTTTAGATTTTTCCATTGGTTCTGATATACCTAACAGTAACAACAATTACAAAGTATTTTATATCTATAAAGTATGCTTTAGGTAACATTTTTGATACCAGATGCAATAGGATTTTAACTTATCACCACCCCCTTCAGTGATGGTGCAAGATCTTTCATTTTTCAGGATTCTTACCTAGGCTTTCTATTTCAGGTCATTATTAGATTATTGGCACAGTTACTTGATACTCATTTGTGTCTTGTACATCATGAGCTTCACCATATTAAAGAATTGAATACTGCTATATCATATCAATTTAGCAGAAGTCAAATACTTCACCAAAGTTATAGAGGATACTTTTTATGTCTGTAGGAAAATTACATTTGCTCAGTTCAGTTTATGGTGCTTTTAAATTAGTTTTTTTTCAGTCTATAGAGAAAGTTTCTTTTTATTTTTATTATGATTTAAAAAAATTTATGGGTAGGCTCACAGTCTTTGTACTGAGATATATTTGTACATGGGGTATAATTCTGCTTTCTTTGAAATACTTCCATAAATCAATCTAGTTATTTCCATTTTTCAGAATTCTACATTTGAGTTTAATCATGACAGGTTTAAATACATGAGAGAATTTATGCTCTTTGAGGAGTTAGTTCCGACTTTTAAAATGAAAAATGAAACTGAGCTAATGTCTCATGGGCCACTCTCCTGGTTGACAGGCAGAGATAATATATAAAAAATCTCAAGTAAACATATCAACAATATCTCTGTGCATTACTGTGTTATTAATGTTCACAGGAAAGAAATGTAAATTATTATAGGAAGTAAGAAAAAATGTTAAAGCAACAAAAATAGTGTTATTATATCTCCTACACTTACATAATTCTTTTTAAAAAAAAATTGAATCACTCAATGAAAGTTATTTTTATCAAAATGTGCTTTTCTTTTGAAATCAGGAATGGAGATAATTTCAAGAGAGTAATCAGTTCTAACATGACATAAAATGTCATCTTCCTATATGTAGTCCTTGAGTCTCACAGCATAGAGCAAAACCATTTAGTCTTGCTATTCCTGCCATAGCAGATATTCTCTACCCAGCACATTAACTCTGCCCTTGTTTTGATTGCTTTAACCATCAGTGTCCTAATGTTTCTCTGCGTCTGACTACTATATTTAAGCTTCCAAATGCATCACCTAACAAACTTGCCACCACATCATGTCTGAAAATGTTTATTTTAAAACTTCAAAAGATGTCTTTCTAAAGGGATCATTTTTCCATTACACTAGGAATGACCAAATGATAATAGCCAAAAATGATCAATGAGTAGTATTTGTACAGGGAGCTACAAGAGTTTGCTCACAACATAAGAGAGGATATTGATATTGCTAGAATGACGATTCACAGAACTGATTGTTAACAGAAGCAGATATAACTTGAGACCTAATTTCACAATAAAACATGTTAAATGAAGCACCAGAAATAACCATAATGGTTACCTCTGTTTTTGCTACTGATAAGAATAATTGTAAGATAATAAAAATAAGTGAAACTGGAATAAACAAAATACTAATACAATCAACGCAGCCTATGACAAAGAATCATTGTTTCATCAGATTTCTGAATATATGTTATATAAGTGAATATAAATATTTTGAACAATAAATTCTGATAAAGGATTACCAAACCCTTCTCAGATCTTCCCCACTTGCCTACCCATCCAACTCTTGGTCCTTTCATTTTCTCTCTCTCTTTAAAAAAAACTGTTAGCCAAAACAAAACAAAATAACAAAAACAAGAACAAAAAAGCAAGTAAACAAACTAGAATAAACAATAAAACAAGAAAGAAAGAAAGAAAGAAAGAAAGAAAGAAAGAAAGAAAGAAAGAAAGAGAGAGAAGGAAAGAAAGAAAGAAAGAAAGAAAGAAAGAAAGAAAGAAAGAAAGAAAGAAAGAAAGAAAGAAAGAAAGGAAAAGCTCAAATAACACACATAGTGCATTATGTGTTGCTGTGCCATGAGAATTCTGAAAATTCTCTCTGGACTCTGACTCCCCATACAGAGAAATGTTTCTATAAAGGTCCCAGTTTAGTTCTCAGTCTAAATTTCACAGGCTAGAAGAGAGGAGAATGATATATCCATAATTATGTTAGAAAAAATACATTTGTCAAACAAAAATAGTACATTTGGAAATTTTAACTTTCAGCACTGGAGGACTTAAGCCTTCATAGAATAACATAAATGTCAATATATTAAATATTATTCATAAGTAACTCCAGCTACAATGATTTCTTTTGGTTGAAATGTTAGCAATGTTCATAAGAACATAAGAAGATACAGATTATAAAATAATATTGGAAAATTAAATGCATAGATAATGTATTTTCATGGGTGCTAGAATTTGATCACATAGAATTTTAATGACACAATGGAGAGTACTAACCACTATACAATCACGGCGAGCCACGGGCCCGGCAAGTTATGAGTAAGAAACTGTACCAATGAGTCTACATTTTATAAAGATACAATTTGATATAAATAATATAAACAATGAAGATTAAAGCTGTGCTGGACATTCTTTGTTTTCAACTTGACTACACCTCGAATAAACAAAAATCCAAACAACAAAAACAACCTGGGAGAGTTTTCTTTTTTTTGTATTGGATATTATATTTACATTTCAGATTTTATCCCCTTACCCCATTCCCCCCACCACCCAGAAACCCCTTATTCCATCATCCCTCCTCCTGTTTCTATGAGGGTGTGCTATCACCTACCCCCCACTCTAACCTCCCCACCCTTGAATTCCTCCCCGCTTGGTGTTCAGCCTTCATGGGACCAGGGATCTCCTCTCCCACGTATGCCTGAAAAGGCCATCCTCCACTACATATACAGCTAGAGTCATGAGTCCCTCCCTATGTGCTCCGAGGCTGGTGGATGAGATCCTGGGGAGTGCCGGGCAGTGGAGGAGCACACCTTTAATCCCAGCACTCTGGAGGCAGAGGCAGGTGGATTTCTGAGTTCGAGACTAGCCTGGTCTACAGAGTGAGTTCCAGGACAGCCAGGACTACACAGAGAAACCCTGTCTTGAAAAACAACAACAACAAAAAAGAAAACAAACAAACAAACAAACAAAAATAAAGATCCTGGGGAACTTTGGTTGGGGAGCTCTGGATAGTTGGTATTGTTGCTCACCTCATGGGGCCACCAATCTTTTTAGCTCCTTCTGTCTTCTAACTTCTCCATTGGGAACCCTTGGTCAGATCAATGGATAGCTGTGAGCATCTGCCTCTGAATATGTCCAACTGTGGCAGACCTGTGAGGAGATAGCTATATCAGGCTCCTGTCAGCATGCACTTCCTGATCTCCATATCAGCGTCTATCTTTAGTGACTGCACATGGGATGGATACCCAGGTGGAATGGTATCCAGATGGCCCCTCCTTGAGTTTCTGTACCACACTTTGTCTCCATATTTGCTCCCTTGAGTATTTTGTTACCCTTTCTAAGTAGGACTGAGGCATCCACACTTGGTCTTCTTTCTACATGAGCTTCATGTGGTCAGTTAGTTGAATCTTGGCTATTATCAAGCTTTTGGGCTAATATCCACTTATCAGTGAGTAAATACTATGTGTGTTCTTTTGTGATTGGGTTACCTCACTCAGGATGATATTTTCTAGTTCCATCCATTTACCTAAGAATTTCTCAAATTCATTATTTTTAATAGCTGAGTAATACACCATTGTGTAAATGTACCATATTTTTTGTATCCATTCCTCTGTTGAAGGACATCTGGGTTCTTTCCAGTTTCTGACTATTATAAATAAGACTGCTATGAACATAGTGGAGCATATGTCCTCGTTATATGTTGGAGCATTTTCTGGGTATATGCCCAGGAGTGTTATAGCTAGGTCCTCAGGTAGTGCTATGTCCAATTTTCTGAGGAACTGCCAGAGTGATTTCCAGAGTGGTTGTACCAGTTTGCAATCCCACCAACAATGGAGGAGTGTTCCTCTTTCTCCACATCCTCGCCAGCATCTACCATCACTTGAGCTTTTTATCTTAGCCATTCTGACTAATGTGAGGTGGTATCTCAAGTTTGTAGTGCTCCAAATGCTCTCAGAAACCACCATGTTTAATCTAATTACTCAGATGATGCAGCCTCTGGAATCTGAAAGCATTATGGGAATGGGGAATTATATTCTTTCCTCTTCCATTGCAATCTCTCAGGAGCTACCTTGAAAAAAATTTCTGTTGGACCCAGTGGCTTTGATATTCAAGTACCCTTGCAAAGGAAGTTCATGAAATTTGTATTCACCAAAAGAAGGGAATCATGTCAGGAAACTTAAAATAGAAAAAAATCAAAGATCATATCACCAATAAGAAAAGGGATGAGGAAAGACCAAACTAAAACTAAGGGACACATGAAGGGTAATATAGATTCCTAATACATTAGAAGCTTCCCAAAATAAATGTATATATTAAGTTGATCCAAATAATGGAGACAACAAAGCTCCAACTGAACATATTTTTAATGAAATAGAACATAAAGTTCTGTGATTGAATTTTATATATATTGAAGTATATATTTATATTTCTTAGACGGGGTGCACCATAGAAAATTGTGAAAACAACAAACGCTATTTCCAAGCTATAGGCTGTTCCTCACAAACTGAAAGCAAGCTCCTTTGCTGAAGGCAACACCTAC
Organism: Arvicanthis niloticus; assembly: GCF_011762505.2. Taxonomy (NCBI): domain Eukaryota; kingdom Metazoa; phylum Chordata; class Mammalia; order Rodentia; family Muridae; genus Arvicanthis; species Arvicanthis niloticus. The sequence continues at coordinate 13,295,721 of NC_047660.1, read as the reverse complement.
ACAAATCATTTCACATAGAGAAGTGGAGCTTGTGCCTATCTGTAATCTTGACCCCTATATATTATTATTTGTGGTTCAGAATGGTACTCTACATGCTACCATGAATAATGTAAACTCTAATTCAGTTACAAAACCTTTTACCTACAATAACATGCCTTTATAATGTATTTGTGCCATGGCTGCACAAAACTTGAAAAACCAACCAATAACTTGTTGATTTATGCCTACTCCATGACATGAAACCCATCATCCACACTGCTGGTGCGGACAAGAACCTAAGACCAGGTAAACCAAGGAACTGAGGATAAATAAAATATGGTTGTCTTAGTAAAGAAAAATAACTGTAAAACAACTCCTAACAACAATAGCTTCTTTTTTATTGAATATTTTATATATTTACATTTCAGATGCCACTTCCTTTCCCCATTTCCCCTCCCTAAAAAACCCCTATCCCCATTCCTTTTCTCCTTTTTGCTTTTATACCATTTTAATTATATGCAAGTATTAAGGTCAGTTCTAGATTGAGGAACTAGCAATACAATAGATGCAAATAGTAAAGGAACAAGCAAGACAATAAACACAAGTAGTCAAAAAACAAGCAAGGCAATAAGCAAAATTCCATGAACACTCCCTTGATCACTGTTTCTAGGAGTTTATCAGGATGACCAAAATATCTGAGCCAACTTTCCTATCCTAGCCCAAAGTCAGTTTCATGCCTGAAGCCTACTTCCTTGTTCTAGCCTAAATTTTAGATTCCTGCCTGAAATTACTTCCTTGTTCTAGCCTAATATTTAGATTCCTGCCTGAAAATAATTCTTTATTTTAGCCTAAGATTTAGATTCTTGCCTGAAATTACTTCTGCTCAGTAATGGGCCAAGGACAAGGAAATGGGCTTCTTGGCAGGAATATGACATTGGCCACAGATAAGTGGGCTTCAAGCAGGAATCTGACATTAGGCTAGAAGAACAATAACTTCTAATAACATCCTGCAGTACTCATACATAAGTACCTTGCTCAGCCATCATCAAAGAGGCTTTCTTTCTGAGTATGTGAGAACATAGACAAAAAACCAAGCCAGTCAATGAGCAGAGAGACATATTCTGTAACACTGAATCCTTAATAAGATGTTTCTATTAAATACCTTAATATTAAATTGCATGAATTCCACAGGATTCATGGAACCCTGCAGATGAGTATGGAGAACGATTATAAGACCCAGTAGAGATGGAGGACATAAAAATAAAGAAACAAATATTCAATTACTGCTGTTTGAAGACAGAACAACTGATGAATTCAGACAGACTGAGTCATTTTGCATAGTACTTGACTAGCTCTCAGTCAAATGGAGCCCTGCTAATTAAATAGAAGTGAACACGTCTCTATCCCTAACTCAGAAGATATGTTCAGTTGATAATCACTCACAAAAGAATAGTTAGTTTTTTGCAATGGAACCTGAATGGGAATATAAAACACACTTGAGGAATGCCCAAGTCCAATTATAGGTGATAAATACAAAAGGATTGTCATGGTATCCTTGGAGATTCTTTTTCACAATGTTATGTCATGGCAATTTTATGTAGCCTTACTTACTGTTCTAGCACAAACATGTTATAACTTCTGGTTTTGTCTTTTTACAGCATTCCTGTGTCTGTGAATGTTGCTGTCTTTGTCTCTATATGCATTTGTATGTTTTTCTATGTAAAGAAAATTGAACAACACAGGAGTAGACATGGTTTGAAAACAAAATGATCTGGATAAACATGATAGATATGTAAAGTGCAGATTTGGATTCACATGAGCTGTACCATATCTCTGCCATCTCAAAACTAAAATGCTTTGAAGAGTCACAGAAGAAACCAAAACTTGTGTCCGATTTATAAAATAAAAGCTAAATTAAAAGTAAATAATTCAAAACAAGTTTATATTCCTAAAATAAAAAAAAGTACAGGAGACAGACAATTTGAGTCAACTGCTACATAATGTTCTAAAATTATCTCCAGTCTAACCAACAAGGGAAAAATTTCTATTATTCCAACTGTAATTCTTTCCTCCATATTGAAATTTGTACCTCTTAATGTAGTCACCACTAGATTGTCACCCCATAGATAATTCTATTTGATAGAGCTTATGGTTTCTTCTTTCCTTTCAAATTACACAGTCTGTGCCGTTCTACATTTGCTGTTTGGTAATACTTTTTAAAATAAATAAAAGTTGATGATAGCATGAGTTTGTCTACAAAAATGGAACAAACACCCGGACTGGCATAAAAAGCCCTGGCCCTGACTCACTGTTGTCTGCTGTCTCTGACCATGAGAATTTCATCATAGCTAATGCTAAATGCAACTGAATGAGGAGGATCCCGAGGATTAGGCTGGTAAAGGTTATTTTGAGATCCACCTTCATAAATTTTTCTTTAAATTTACCCCTAGCCTTACTTTAACAAGATGGATGGCATGTTGTGATTTTTTTTCCAGTCCCTGAGTTTCAGCAGGAAGCTTGCTTGCATCTGGAGTTTGTAATGCAGTGATGAATCCCAGAGGTTTCTGTGCATACATGTGGCATTTCAAAGGCTTTTCAAAGGGGCGAGTAGAAAGGATCTGGGGACAGTTTCAGAGTAGCATAGAAATCGACATGTGAGGTACTGTCTTTGAAGAAACACATGGGGCTGTAGACGTCAGCATTCAGTACATGTGGTATATTTTACTTGAAGAGTCAACTTAATATACAAACTGGAACCTGGAATGAGTTAGAGCTCTAGAGTGTCTGACTTACTAAGATGGAAAATAAAGTTATCCATTCTTTAAACATATACAGCAGACCCCATTATGATACTTAAGGCTAAGGAATGAATCAAAGAAAACGACAAAAAGAAGAATAAATTCTGGAAAAAATATCTGAGTTCACATGCCATTTAATTCCTCAGTTTTCTGCTTAAAATGTGCCTATAATCCTCAACAATAACTTTATCATCTATAAACAAAATATAATATAATTTATTTCTAAAGTACCTACATCATTTCCTGGTAGCTCTTTAGTCTGGGAAACTCCATATTAAAAGTTTGAGACCACTAGCTAATATTCTATCTCAAAAATCTGCACACATCTGTATCTCATTGCTTGTCCTGGTAATCATTGTTTCATGACACAGTCATTACTGTCTCCAGAAGATTTCTATAACAGAGCCATTCAAGAAGAGAGATCTTATATGAATACATTTTGTCTTAGATTGATAGTGTATTCTTTAACCACACCCTGAAAGAAGAGACAGGCAAACATTTCCAAGTTGAAGATCTACCTGGTCTACAGACCTTGTTAAGGCAGTAGGGACTATGGAGTATTATGATGAGAGAGAGAGACAGAGATACAGAGAGTAAGAGACAGAATAAATAGGGAGAGACAGAGAGACAGATGGACAGAGACAGAGAGACAGACAGAAAGACAAAGCAGAAAGACAGAAAGGAGAGAGAAAGAGAGAAAATAGATTGATAAGTAGAAAACAGATCAGATGATTGATAGTTGATGGATGATAAGATAGGTAGATATGTCCCTCGTAAGTGATAGATATATTATAGATAGATGATAGATAGACAGACAGACAAACAGGCATATAGATATGGTAGATACTTCAACAAACATAAATGATAAATGGTTTTGTGACAAAGAAAACTGAAAGCAAGAAATTTTTATACAAAGATGCTAATATATTATTAAAAGATTGTGTCTGATTCTGAGGAAGTAATTCAATCTGCAGGTCAGTTGGCTCAGAATGTAAAGGTGCTCTTTGTGAAAGCCCAGAATTTGTTTGTTTGTTTGTTTGTTTGTTTGTTTGTTTATTTGTTTTTATGGTATTAAGTGTAGAAAAAAGGAAATGACTCAAAAGTAAAAGGGGGCATGGGATAGGGGTTTTTTAGGGAGGGGAAATGGGGAAAGGGGATGGCATCTGAAATGTAAATAAAATATAAAAAAATTAGGAAATGTATATGTCTATTACATGGTAGGAATTTTACATTGTACATAAGCTAAAACACAACCTCCAATAAGCTTTTTTAACTTGGTCTGAAAAAAAGAGAAATGACTCCTAAATTTTATAACTTAACTTCATCTGTTTTAAAAGTGGACACCTTCATTCACACATGAACTACACAACACACACATACACACACATACACACACATACACCTGTGTATATAATATTAATAAACAAAATTATATTTTAGAGGACAACTCCCATCAAATGAAGAGATCAATATTATCTTTGTTTCAGGCTGAAAAATGTCTCTCTATATATTTTTAATGATTTATTTAAATTATTAGTACTATAATAATTTGATGCTCATGTCTTTATTGTACACTTGTTACTTTTAGGATTATAAAATTAACTATTTATAACTACAGCAAATAGATTTAATAACAGTTATGATACCTTATCTTCTTTTGTGAATTTGTATCAGGTTTCATTTTAAGCCACAGCATCAAGAATTAAGATACACACAAACAAATACACACATACACACACACACACAGACACACACACTCATGATCAAAATATTCTAAATGCTACTACTTAAGCTAAAATTTAAGAATTTCTTGCTAGTACCATTAAAATTTAGAAATGATTCATGGAAAATAATTACTAATTTGCATTTTGCCTGAAATATCCATGCAGTTTGTATTGAACAAAGTGATGATACTAAAGGAAATGAGCCTTTCCCACTTTCTTTTCCTTTTAGGAAGAAGAAAGCAATGTGGACACATTTTGCCTGTTACAGAGGCTCAACAGTTCACAGCATTCACAAGCTGCCCACAGTTGTATGTTGAACACTTGACAAACAAAGCCCAAGGAACAGAAAACAATAAAGGAGAGTGAATACAAAAGCAAGCAATGTAATATCATGAAAGAGTGAAATTATAAACATATTTGGATTGGATTGATTAAGAAATATCTCCCATACTATTGGATATTAGAATCCCAGGTAGTGATAGTGACTACTGTTTGGAAAGATTTAGGTTATAGAGTCTTACTGGAGAAAACATGGCACTAAGATCAGGCTTTGAGAGTAATAGTCCTCCCCCACTTACAGTTCTCTACCTCCCCTTGTGTTCTTGGGCTTGAGATGAGAGCTCTCAGGTACTTATTCCTGTCTCCATGCTACTTGCTGAAATGCCTGGCCACAATGAGAGACTCCTATCTCCCTACAATTATAAGACTAAATCAAAACATTTTTTTCTAAATTTCTTTGGTCATGGTGTTATAGCATGGTAAATGAATAATAACTTATTCATATTTAAAATTTTATTTGTTTTTCAGATTTCAATGTATATATTCAATGAAATATGATGCTACCATTCATGTCTACCCTGCAACTTCCCCATATATCTTATATAACTTACTCACCTTATAACTAAATATCTTTTTTCTAAATATTGATTCCTAAGTAATATGTATGTCTATATATGTCTCTCTCTATATGTCTATGTGAGCATTTTATTCCTGTGATGAGTCACTATAACCACAGAAACACTTAAAAAGAGCAATATTTAATTAGGACTTGCTTACACTTGAAAGGTTTAATCCATTATTATCACAGTGGGGAACATGGAGGCACACTTGAAAGGACATGAGGGTTCTACATCTACATCCGTAGGCATCAGGAAGAAAGAGACGTTTGGCTTGGCTTGGGCTTCTGAAATCTCAAAGCCTGCTTTCAGTGACATACTTCCCTCAGCAAGGCCACAGCTATAGAAAAAGATCACGTGTCCTAATTATTTCAAACAATGTTACTTCTTTGGTGGCTACAGATGCAATTTTCATTCAAAATACTACAATATACGCCTGAGAATCAAGGTTAGAAAGCATTTCTGAAGATATATTTTATTCTCAAAAACTATCACGCAAGAATTTTTAAAACATTCTTCATTTAAATATATGTATTTCAAGTATGTCTTCAAAAATTACTACTCTCAAACTTACAACCCAAAGTTTGTCATGCCTATGAGGTATCCAGGGATAAAGATTGAGCAGAGAATAGGAGACTAGCCAAACAACGCCTGGCCCAAGACCCATGCCTAGAAGAAAACTACCCCTGACACTATTAATGATACTCTGCTATGCTTGCAGGTCAGAGAGTAGCACAACTGTTTTCTGAGAGGCTTCATCCAGCAGCAGATAGAAACAGATGCAATGACCCATGGCCAAACATTAGTTTGAGTTCAGGAAGTCTTGTAGAAGAGATGGGAGGAAGAAGAACAGAGGGGTCAAGGGATCAATAAGTAGACTCAGAGTCAACTAAACTGGTCCCAACTGGCTCACAGAGACTAAACCACCAACCAAAGAATATACATGAGCTTGACCTAGGCACCCTACACATTTATAACAGTTGTGCAGCTTGGTCTTCATGTGGGTCTTCTACTCCAGGTTCACTGAAATTTGATGGAAAACATTGGAAGAAAGCAAAGGAAGGCACTCAGTGTTTGCATCTGGTCTTGACATGCACACATACATATGAACATTTTGCCCATTCCAATGACATAGTTAATTAAACCTTGACATTATCATAATATGTTGGAAAATTATTAAGCTAATGAAAACAGAAGAATTTTAGCATGAAAGAAATATAGCATACATGCCAATGATTGTTCCTTCAAATATTCCATTTATAATGGAATGTTCAAGTGGTAAAGTGAATTTCCAACATTGATGAAGAATGAGTTTAGTTCCTTACACAGTATTTAAAAAGTCATGATATTACATGTTTGTCATTCAAGAACTCTGGGTGTGTAGACTGAAGGACCAGAGACTTCATGGAATCTATAACTAGCTAGTTGAGTACCAATTTGGATTATAAAATACTGTGGGTGTATGTGTGTATATGTGTGTGTGTGTGTGTGTGTGTGTGTGTGTGTGAGTGTATGCATTCCATAAGTAAAATATATGCATCAGAAAGATAAATCCTACTGTGAATAATAAAAAGTACTATGAAACAAACTTTTGATCGAAAAAGTTTTACTTGCTAAGTATGAAAAGACATATTTTAAAACTGATTTTTAATTACTGTTGACATAAATTCAAAAAGATAAATTATTAGAGCAGTTGAAATCTATGTATATTAAATATTGTTTCTTTATATGTGTGTAATATGGTCTAAAGTTCTTTCTTTCTTTCCTTTCTTCCTCCCTTCCTCCTTCCCTCCCCTTCTTTCTTTCTTTCTTTCTTTCTTTCTTTCTTTCTTTCTTTCTTTTTCTTTCTTTCTCTTTTTCTTTCTTTTTTCCTGTTTTACTCTCCCTCATTCTTCTCTCTTGTCATATCCCTTTCCCATTTCTGCTCCCCATTTTTCTATATATCAGAGCAAAAACATGCATATGTAAAAAATATTATGGGTAGATTTATACAACTAAGTGAAAGGCTCTACTTCAAGATATGTATAACAAAACATCCACTACAAATAGATTGGTGTTTATGAAGTCTTCAGCTTTGATTACTATGTGATATACAAGATACTCTCATAAATGTGCCATTGCTCCATGGAGCTTCTCAGTATTGTACCCTTAGCAGCTATGGGAAAAGATGAAAAATGTGAAGAAATATTTCCTCTTCTTCCAATGTACAGCCAAACTACAGTTAAATACTGACAATTTAAACTTTAAATTCACGCAAACTATAAACAGCACAGAATATCCTTTATATATGAATATTTAGTATTTCTCTTTCAAACCTTTATTTCATGCAATGTTCTAGGAAGCTGAGTCACCATATGACTATTGTGTGTTATTATCCTCAGCAAGATTGAGACCTCATGGTGTATACAAATTCAGTAGAAGATATTACAAATAAAATTAAATGTCAAAAGTAATATTATTAGAGAAAAGAGATGGGTATAAATATAGGCAAAAAATGAAAATACATGCAATTATTATCCTAAGAAATAATACTACATATTTATTTCAGCTAAAATAGGAGGGACAGTAAGCCATTCCTTTGTAATAGTTCTGATATTAATTTCTATAATATGACAGAAAACGTCTAGAACAAGAGGAAGTAATGTTTATTTTTCTTTAACAGCAATGTTGTTAATGAAATTTGCTTTAATATAGAACATTTTCTGCACTCTAGGTTCTTGGTAACAAGAATTGTCTCTGTGAACAAGGACGAGAATCCTATGACACAAACGTATGTTATACTATTTGAATAACATCATTGTCCTTCAGCTATTACAATAAATATATTTCAACATATTTGATTTTAACCATGCAGAATTTGCTTGGCATGGCAAACTTCAATTATTAAAAGCACTAAATAAAACAGTGGGAACCAACCCAACTGAAAAATAAATCCTTTTTCTCCATCTCATTCAAAGTCACACAGATGCCAATTGCTTCCTGCTGCACATTGTTACTTCAAGGACATCTTTTTCATGGCCTCCAGTGGTGATATTTAAAAGGCTACCACAATGGCCTGAAAATGTTGAGAAACATGTAAATTAGCACATTCCCGTTACCCAATGTTAAAGTAAATCATTTGCAGAAAAACACGAAACAACCTATAAGGATGTATTTGATATTTTGTTATTTGGTTTAGCATTCCAATATTCCCCTTAGAAAACACACACACACACACACACACACAAACACACACACACACACAAACACACACACACACACAAACACACACACACACACAAACACACACATTGAGTGTTTCTAAATGTGGGAATAAGAACAGCCTTTGGGGCTGTTTGGCAAGAAGCTGACACGGGCCAAGGACAAAGAAATGGGCTGCTTGGCAGAAATATGACATTGGCCAAGGACAAGGAAGTAGGCTTCAGGCAGGAATCTGACATTAGGCTGGAACAAAGAGGTAATTTAAGACAGGAATCTAAATTTTAGGCTAGTACAAGGAAGTAAGCTTCAGACATGAAAATGACCTTGGGCTACGACAGGGAAGGTGGCTCATATATTTTGATCATCCTGATAAGCCCTTAGAAACAGTGATCATGGGAGTGCTCAGGTAATTGGGTTTAATGCCTTGCTTTTTCTTTGATTATTTTTGCTTATTATATAGCTTTTTCCTTGACTACTTGCATCTATTGTACTGCTAAACCTTCACCTAGAACTGACCTTAATACCTGCATGCAATCAAAATGATATAAAAGCATAAAGGAGGAGGGTGGAAAGGATAGGGGGTTCTAGGGAGGGGAAATGGGGAAAGGGAATGACATCTGTATTGTAAATAAATAAAATATCCAATAAAAAATAACAGCTCTGTAAAAAAGATCAATCAAGATCAAGTGCTCTGCTTCAATGGCAGAAAGGAAAGACAAATGGACATAAATAAAGTAAACTCAAATTTCACAATTGTGCTAAACATTGGATGAATTATCACCAAAATTTTAAATTAATATTATATATGTTTTTCTAGACAAATTATTACATATAAGCATGAGCCTTAAGTCAGTATTTTTTTTCTCATCCTGATGGAAAATTGTCCTTTCCTTCAGATTCTTGGCCTAATGTTTAAACTTGGATCATGTAAGTAAGTTGGCATTTGCTTAATATTGTAACAACAAAACTGAAATGTCACCCAAGCTGGTAACAGAATTCTAAAATAATGAATAAAAGTAGATGGAAATGTCTTCATCTGACACTGGAAACTCTGAGAAGCATTCAATAGAGAATATTTCACTCAGATAGTTGGGGGTTAATATATATTTGGAATATAATATATAATTAAATATGTTTCAAATACGTGACAGGAAAAAGGGCCTTAAAAGCATGGAAGACACCTTCATTCATGAGTATGTGAGGCACCGTAAGCATTATAATGTATATGTGTGTTTCAAAAGAAATAAATTAACAGAATTTAATATGTACACTTTCATGTATATGTAGCATATAGTGCAACTGTATTCTATCATATTGAAAGATTTCATTCTGCATCAAAGTTCTCCAATAGGATGTAAACAACTCTAAATGTTTAATGTGGTCTCCGAAACAGATCAGATTCCCTAATTCTTCCTCTCTCAAAAATATCAAAGTAAGATAAATCCCTTAGACCAGCTAAGAGAGCTACAACGGAAAACTCAGACAAACCAATCTAGAATGAAGATTATAAATCCAGATCAGCAGCCTAGAAGAAACAGAAAGCAGCTGAGTTTCCTGAGAGAAGTTTAAGCCACAGGAGTCACTTAGATTAGAATGAAAGACAGCGTTATGTGCTCAATTAGGCCTTATGGAGACATAGGTCAGCACAGGATAACGCCCTGGTCATGATTTTTAGGGGCTATCCCACATGTATTTGGCTGCTCTGTCAACTGAAAAGACATAGAAGAAGCAAAATCTCCAGCTTCTGTTTCCCACCATCAATATTGAATAATGAACCACTGATCCTCTGAGATAGGCTTTAGCCCAAACATTAGCCCAAATATTTAGCCCAAATCTACAAATGAATATCTTGGACCAACAAAGAAGCAAAGGCAAAATAAAGTGGACAGTTTCTTATCATCTGATTAGAGGTTCTCATAGACAAATTTATAATGATTTGAGCAGATAGACAATGATTTACAAACCAAAAGATAAATGAATATTCGTGGATTATTAGCATAATAAAAAAGTAACAAGTGGTTATAAAAAGGATTTAAAAGCCAAGCATTCTAAAACAATTGGTACTATCCTCTGCTCTCTGACTGAGCATAGCTCTCTGTGATTTCTTTACAAAGAGGAAATCAGAAAGCACTTGTCAGAATTAGGGTCTGTCTCTCCCCAGTTATAAGCCTTTTCCAGGGCATCCAGCCTAGAGCTGATTACCACCATGTGTGACCATCACTGAATGCACAACAGGCTGAAATAAGAAATTTGGGGTGGAGTTCATTTCATAGATCTAGCTGGATATTTAGAGTAGTCCCTGGGAGAACAAGAAGCCAGTAATCCTCTGTGTGGAATCCATAGTGGTTCAATAACTTGTTGCTTATAAACCTTTTTTTCACTGAATAAAGCTGTTATGTAAGAGTTCTTATTTTTAATTCTGTTTTTCAGACATTTATGTTAATTGTAATAAGTAAACACAAATTCTGGGGTCAAGTTCATTTCAACTCTTCATCTTAAACACAGATTTTAATGAATTTTGCAAGTTTATCTTCACTGCCACAGGAAAACCTTTAGGAATAAGCTAAGAAAATCCTGAATTTATGTAAACACAATGTGAATTATGTAACAATACAGTATTGAGTAAAATTATAATCATATTATGATTTGACTATTGTTTGTCAAATAGTATTTTACCTTTCTCTTTGATGTTGTTCTCTTGCCTTACAAAGTAAAAATTTATCTACACATTGATCTCTCTTTACTTCCAGCCTTCCTATTAGCTCACAGGCTTTTATTACAGCCAGACATATTGAATCTAGACATATTGAGAAAGAACAAATATAATAAAATATAATATTATATATATGTGTGTGTGTGTGTGTCTCTGTGTGTGTGTGTGTGTGTGTGTGTGTGTGTGTGTGTGTGTGTGTGTGTAAATGTAGGGCACTGGGCTGTGAGAAGCAGCTGGGTGTTTGGTTGAGCATGAGTTTCAAAACCCGGAACCTTAATCAGATGGCAGGAGTTCAGCTCTGCTTCCAGGCCCTGATTCTTTTCACTCAGCTTCAGTCCTCCAACAACCTCTTCCACAGAGAGGTTTATGACCATCAGTCATGAGGAGTAGTCCCTCAGGCTCTCCTACATGCAGATGAGGTACCTCCAAGCTCTCAGGTCAAGCCAATAGACATTATCTGCTGTCAGATCCTAACCCACCACAAAACTGTATATAAGGGCTCTATTAAGAGGAAGTAAATCGCGTGCTCAAGAATCATCCTGGTGTCTCAGAGTTTTTTTCACAAGAGCTGTAACACTTGGGGAGAGCTCTGCTCTCCGGAACCTGCCTGGGACACCAAGCTGCTTTCTTGCCAGCTAGCCGGCTCCTTATTGGCCCAGATCTGGCCAACTCAGCATGGAGAGACAGGTGCAGCACCTGGGAGAGACCAGTAAGCGACAGCAGCACTGAGCCTGCAGAGGCAGCAGCGGGGGCAGGCAATCACCCCTCTGCTCGCATTCTGTGTTCTTTGGCCTCGACCTCCTGCATCAGGCTGGGCCAGAGACCTACAGACAGTGGAGATGGAGGCCAGAGGCAGTGCGGAGACAGTAGGGAGCCCTCCCTGCTCTCACCCTGTCCCCAGTCGGGAGATCATTGTGCGACACCCTCCAGAACAAGGGACCAACATATAAATGTTATATATATATATATACACAAATATATATAAATATATATGTACATATAAATATACATATATTATAATATATAAATAAAATATAAAATATAATAAAATGTGAGTTTTATCATTAAAATAACAATACCAAGATCCTGCCAATATATAGTTCTCTACCATAACAGAGTTAACATTTGAAAACAAATGAAAATATCTTCTCACAATGTCAAACTGGTTACCCCAACACTATACCAAAGTGACCCTAAAAAGTCTAGAGTGTAGGGACAAACTCCACATACCTCTAACTCAACTTAATGTTCAATTAGTTACCTGTGTCTTGTTCTTGAATAAGAACTCAAGATATTCAATATAAAAATCACAAATATTACAGTTTAAAATGGTGTAGAGATTTAAACAGAGAATTCTTAATATTGGAATCCCACATGGCTGACAAACACTTAAAGAAATGGTAAACATATTTATGTATCAGGAAAGTACAAATGAAAACTACTTTGAGATTCCATCTTACATATGTCATAATTATTAAGATCAGTAACAAAAGTGGCAATTCATATTGGTGAGGATGTGGAAACAGATGAACACTCTTAACTCCTGATGGGAGTGTAACTTATATATCCATTATGAAAATCAATATGACCTTTCCTCTGATAGATGGGAAGCAATCTACTCAAGACCCAGCTATATCATTTTTGGGCATATATCCAAAGGACACTCCATCCTACTACAAGGACACTCGCTAAACCAATGACTGTTGCATAATAGCCAGAAACTAGAAACCAAGTAGAAGTCCCTCAAAGAAAATGTGTTACATTTACACAATGTAAATTACTCAGCTGTTAAAAAATATGGCATCATAAAATCTGAAGGCAAATGATTGGAACATTCAAATCAACCTTGGATGACAAAATCTAGACCAAAAAAGATAAAGAAATATGGAGTGTATTCATTTACTTATCTGTTGATATTAGATATTAAGTAAATGATAACAAACTTCACTCTGTAAACTCAGAGATTTTAGGTAAAATGAAGTCTAGTGGAAAAAACAAATTTTCCATGAGTGAAGAAACAGAATAGATATTATGGGCAGTCTTGGGGAGAGTTAGAATGGGATTTGAATAATCAGCTGGCAAAGAAGATGGGATGGGAGGAGTGACAGCTAGATTTGGAGTGAGGATATAGGGAATGGTATGGAAACGTACTGCAGTGGAAACTTCCTGAAATCTATAAAAGTAGCCCACATAAAGACTAATAGTACAGGTAATACAGAGTCTAAAATGATCCTCTTGATTTCCATTGGCACAACAGTGCTGTAATCAATTGAGTTGTTGGCCAAGATGATTCCATAGAAATCTCTAAACCTAGGCTGTTGCTAATACAGAGGATTGTTCTCTGAAAATTTGACAATGGGTGACCCATTACCAAAGAAAACATCCTCACAACTATATAAAATTTTGATATGGTTTCGATATAATATTAATTCTCAGCAAGATTCCCAATGAAGTATTATCACATATGTTTACAAAAGAAAGAAGATAATTGTTTTATGTTTAAATTCTCACTGTTTATTAATGAAAAACCTTTCTTTATATAATATTTTATTTATAGGTGGTCCAGGCAGTTGATATTGTATTCACTTCTTTATATAATAGGCAAATATTTATTCAGTACTTAGTTTGATAGATATATAGATAGATAGAGATAGACAGATTAAATACATAGAGAGAGCTAATAGAGCCTTACAGAATACATCTAAAACCAAAATTACTTTTGTTGAATTTATGTTCTAATGCAAAATGAAAGAAGAGAAGTAGGAAGGAAGGAAGGAAGGAAGGAAGGAAGGAAGGAAGGAAGGAAGGTCACAAGTACAATAACAGGAGGGCTTGGGTATAGAGAATTAGAATTTCATGAATTGGGAAGATTGCATCAAACACTGTGGAGCTTGAGATTTGTTGCGGGGGTCTTATATGCAGCCTGAAATTGAAAGAAATGTGATAACATGGTAAGATTCTAGATCTATTGTCAGTTGATGGTTTGGTGTTTGTTTTCCTACTCAAAGCAATGCTTAGCCTCGTTATTTAAGATGGTTAGTGAGCTTATCCTGAATTGGCACAGCAATGCTATGGTCACTGTTTATGAGGGTTGGAGAGGAGCATTTCTACGGAAAGAAATAATACCCAAGCAGAAGCTCATTTTCACCTGAGACCTGCACAGCCCTGCTCACCAAAGACCTTAAGATGTGAAAAAAAGACATTCAAAGAATCTAATCATTTTAAGTTATGGCAAAGCCTTAGGTATAGTGAAGGACACATATCACTCATGCTTTCATGTAGACAGTTCTATACTTTTAAACAAGCTCTTGATATCCAGACCTCACCAGGACATTCACTTAAACATAGACCCTTACAGTGGATTTTCTTTTCTCTTTTCAAAATATTCTCAGCCTATAAAATTATCAGGCAGAGTGTGAGTTATCTAAACAGCATAAACAAATTGACTTTGGCTGGAATAAATTTTCTCACAATTCCAAACAAACCTGGGTATCCTGTAATACAACATTTCTCTGTTCATCTGGGGGTCAATAGGGAATGAGCCCTTTGATTCTTTTGGCTATGTTGGCTGCTCAGGAATGCAGAACCTCATAAATTCCTGCCATCAACTTCTCCTCTACATGAAATTTCATGAGGAGTTTTTGATGAGATCTGTTAAAACACAGCTGCAAAATACAGTGAAATCACATAGTATTTAAATCATTGATCTAATCACACATTAACACATTAAGCACATTGAATACATTTGATGTATTCCATATATTTGACATTCATACCTTAGTTGTGATGGGTAGAATTGTTCCACCATGAAGGCAAATCTTGTTCCATGTATGAAATGTGGGTGATGTTATTAAAAGCAAAGTGAAAGTTCTGAAAATAAAATTGTCTCAAAATTTAATTAATAAAATCACTCTACCATTAAAAATTATTTCCAAACCTTCCTCTTTCTATAGCTACTTTTTGTGCAATGCTAAGTGTTTCAGAAATTGATGAAAACTGCTTTAGCCAAGAAAATCCCATTATTCTTTTTACCTTTTTATATTTTGACTTTCAGGATGTTGTAATTTCTATACAAGCTTTTGGAGTTTATTTACAGCCTGCTCTAAACTTAGATTCTTGACTGCCTAAATCTGACCATACACTTACTGAATGTATACGAAGGAAATTGATATTCATCACCCTTTGTTTTATATTTGATAAAAGCTAATAACTTTGTGGTATTATCCATCTTGTTTTTAACCCATTGAATGCAATTAGTGCTACCCATGTGCTTATGGAATGAGAGTTTCCTACTAAAGGAATGAACGACTAACTTATCAGTGGCTACACCCTCAAAGAAAAGTGACTGTCCCTCCAGGATCCTTCACCGGATGGGAGTAGAGAATCTGCAGCTCCTCCTCTAATTTAGATGTTTTTAAACTGCATCAGTCACACGAAGGTCCTATGCAGGTAACCAGCTTCTGTGAGTTCATAACTCATGTGTACAATAGCTATGTCATGTATAGAAGATAGTACATCATGTCTCTCTTCTCTATTCTCCAGTCCTCTTACATTCATTCCACCTATATATTTCTTATGCCTCCTATTGGATGTAATGGGGAGGGTAGGAATATTTAAATATGCTATCTATGTCTGAGTCCTCTTGTTACTCATTCTCTGTACTTAGGACAATTATAAATAGCTGAAGATGTGGAGATCTTGGACATCAGGACAGTGAATTTGCAAATGCAGTAGGGAACTTGTTATTAAATAACAATACCGTGTCAAAGTATGCCTTTTAGTGACAATACTGGACTGAAAATGATTAACTTGAGGCATATTTGGTTAACAATAGTTGGCTTATTTGTCAGAAGCCATACAGAAAAGGCTAAAATGTGTAAGTTCTCTGGAGATGACCTACTGTTTTGCATGACCAGCTATGGGCGAGCGCTGAGATGAAAAGTCATTTCATCCTAGAATTGCTTCTTGGAGTTGACATTACTTTCTTTTCACTATTACATAGCTATGATTCCTAGGCATTAGCTTACACTATTGGCCAGATTTACAAGAAATCAACATGAAGATGTACTCTTGTGTAGTAATGCTGTGTCAACAAATTGATGATTTTATAATTCTTTACAATAATTTTATAGAATTCCTAAATTTATAGAAGTAATCTCAAGCCCTCTCTAGAATGAGAGCTGTAAAACAGCTCTCTGTAGACTTTTACATGTCACTAGCATAAGAAGGCAGACTTGAAACAAATATGTGACCAAGCGAAAAGCATTCCTTCTAGGTCAGG
Source organism: Arvicanthis niloticus (assembly GCF_011762505.2). NCBI lineage: Eukaryota > Metazoa > Chordata > Mammalia > Rodentia > Muridae > Arvicanthis > Arvicanthis niloticus. The sequence goes on along the minus strand of NC_047660.1, from coordinate 13,279,129 downwards.
TCCAAGGATGAAGACACAGGTGTGCACTATAATAAAGCAAGGTCATATGAAACTGTTGCCTTAAACTTATAATGAGCTTATAAAATGAAACTTGGATTTGAACCTACTATCAGCATCTTTCTGTACCTCCCCTTTTGTGTAACATTTCATCTATGAAGTAATTTTATAAAGAACTTTTCTCTAAGAAGGTATAATTGGCCAAATAGAAGAAATAAAATGCCGCATTTGAGTCTCTGTCCCGTCTACCTACCAAATGAATGTGTCTGGCTTGTGCAACTCTACCCAATCCACCAACTGTATATATGTATGTTTGTTTGTCTATACATATGTGTGTAGGTTTAGGTGTATGAATGTTAGCATGAGTGCACACTTGCACACACACTTATGGAATTGTTGAGAATGGTGGTCTGGCCAAGCTAGAGTATGTGTCTATGTATGTAGTTAAATTCTTACTTTATTCCTCTTCTTTTCTTTCTGGCTCATAAAGAGTCAATGAACTTCAAGCCTCTGGCCTCCTGACCAACAAGGATCCCCTGCAAGTCCTGACAAGGAGTTCAGCTCCAATAGTTATTTTTTCTTAATCCCCTGCTGCTAAAAGTGGGATTAAATTGCCTGAAACCAGTGACTTTAGCCACAAAATATGGAAAGAGAATAAACTTTCCAGAGGTCATATTCTAACCCCCAAAACAGTTATAGAGAGTTACAAGGTCAGAGATCATTAGTCTTTGGCCTTTGCCCAACCCTGTGTCCCACCTCAAGACCTATGATAGTCAAGTATTTATTAATTGCCAATAAGGCTTTACAAATAACATTATAGTGATATATCACCCCAAGTACTCCTGTTTGCCCAATCTTAATCTGTGAAGAAATCTAATATTGTTCCTCACACATGTATCTGTGAATCTATGGTCAGATACTGAGGAGAGAAGAGGGAAATCTAGAAAGGTAGAGACAATGAAGAAAAAGGTAGTAGGAAGGAAGGTGGAGACAAATATATGATAGACACAGACAGACAGACAGACAGACAGACAGACAGACAGACAAATAGAAAATTTCTTCTTACTAAGAAAAAAGTAAGATATGTTTTTTAAAATATATTCACAAATAAGATGAATCTCTTAAATATTAACAACGAATTTTTTATTGATGCAACCAGAACTGATTGTAATGCTGTCTTGAGAAATTCCCAAATTGTTTGTGAATGTAAAGAGTCATGTAATATATGCTCACAATATTGATAAATACTACAAATCTTACTATGTCATCACCTTTATATGATAGGAATGCACGCAATCCCTTAAAATCATGGGCTTTGTTTTTTCAGAAAGAACAAGGCAAGTATTTAACATCTTATAATGAGAAACATTATTCCATGTTCATGGCCCTTTGCCTTTTTCCTTCTCCATGGCTTATTCTAATTGGGAAGGGTTTTTTTGTTTTGTTTTGAAACATGCTTTCCTTATCGTGTAACATCCAGGAATTGCCTACTGCCTTTGTTCAACAAGGTTTAAACATGCAAAGACATAAGAGGGATTCGTTGTATAGTGACTAATTTAAGAAAAAGCCCTAGGAGGGTTAAGCACAGGCACCAGCGTGCCATTGTATATAATCAACAACAGTGGGTACAGTAAGAATGTGGAAAATAGCTGGGAGGGAGATTTATTATGAGCTTCTTGGCTTGAACAAAGCACAGGAAAATGTGTTCTGTTTTGACTTATGGAGTCTCTTTTTTAGAATGCCCGTGGAGATAAAAAGCTAAATTGGTTTCAATCCTGTCTGCATCATTAGTTACGCAGTCATGCTGATTTAGGGCTTGCTGCAATAGAAAAAGAAATAGCAGCAACTTTCTAAATGTTATGAATGAATTGTTTGTGAGACCATTAAATATGCTACGATTGTTTCAAACTCATATCTTCGAAGCAGTTACATTTGAAAGTCTTCATAATCAGTGATGATCATTCCCAGATTATGCTGTGGAAGCTGTCTTTCCATTTGCTGCAGAAGTATCTAATTCACTTTACATCTTATCTTGTGAAGCTAGTCTGCCTGAAAATTACAATCTTGTTAATTATATTTATATATTATTTTATAAAAATTATTTTATTAAAAATATATTGGGGTGTGTGTGTGAGTGTGTGAATGTGAAATTACAACTTGCAGGAGTTGGTTCTGTCTGTCTCCATGTAGGTCCTGTGGGCTATATAGGTCAGCATTAGAGTGTTTCCCTAATATATGCTATATTATGCATTCAATTTCTGACATTATTAGAATATAAACTATATTAGGCATGAACAACCAAAAAAAAAAAAAAAAAAAAAAAAAAAAAAAAAAAAAAAAAAAAAAAAAAAAAAAAAAAAAAAAACAATCATTGAGCCAGAAAGGCAAATGATTAACAGGAACATTACATTTCTAACACTTTCTGAGGAGAGGGATTGCTGTAGGCAGTTTACTCAGGAATCTCAAAAACAATCTGTGTGGTTGGATCCTTTCTGTTCTAGCACATTTTGTGGAAATGTAATTGTTGAATCCCGTGTTTGGTGCTTATGTAGAAATGGAAACATAGTAATGAGTTCAATAGGAAAGGTTCCTGTGAAGCCCATGCTACATGGAGAGATGGCATCTTTGGATACAGCTCACTGTGTAAGTCTTCACGGCTTATACTTACATGAAACTTCACAAGGATAAGACATCTTTCCAGTTTGAGTGATTACTTATTGTGATCTCTCTGTATCTCTCTGTCTCTGTATCTCTCTCTTCTCATTCTCCCACATTTCTCTCTCCAAAACAACGTTATGATTTATTTCTATTACCACACTAACACCAGATCTGTAACTTACTTTGGGTGTCTCATACAACAGTGAAAATCCACTAAGAGCTGAGAAAAATGTGATCTTAGAGTCAGGTGATACCCAGATGAAGTCTTTTCCCTGTTACTTCAACAGTTGTCATCCTACACAACACTGTGAGTTATAAGTTAGTATGCAGTAAGAAATATTCCAACAGTTTATTTCATTTTCTAACACTAGACATATCCCGTAAATCACGTATTACATCAACACTACAGATGGGACTTTTTGAATAAAATTATATGACTAATTAGTAGAAGTAAAAAATGGTTATAACAATCACAAGGGAAGACTGCTTTCAGTTTTTCTACAATTTTGAGTAATATTTAGGAGACAATACTTTTGACTGCAATATATGTGCCTTTTCTTTAATGATACTTTCTCTTTATGAATTCAGGTAAATGGTCACTTCAAGTAAAAATACTATTTTTTGACATAGTTTATGGTCTCTTAGATGAATGCAGAAATATCTTTGTGAGATTCCTATTATTATGACAAGTTCCTCTTATAACAGATAATGAATTTTATAAAATTAGCATTCTAGGCAAGATGTGCCCATTGATATAATGGTAGCAAAACTGTTTAGGGACATAACAGACTACTCTTTTGACTGAATATGAGGCCCATTTCTAAGGAATAATTCATGGTTGATATTACAATTATGGTTAAACTTATGGCTAAGTTATAGTCCTTGAAGGAGAATCCATTGATAGTGTTTTGCTTTAAACATTTTATTGATGTTTTGTTAGTGTGATATCATCACCCCAGTGCCATTCATCTTCCCACCTGGTCATATCTGCCTTCTGCCCTTGTAAACTCTCCCACAAATGAAAATTAAAATCAAACAGAAAAAATTAAAACAAAGTGTATCACAGAGTCCCACAGTATATATACACCTCTGCCCACACATCTTCACTTGCAAACGTTTATTGCCATGAGTCATTGGTCTGGTTCAAGGTCTCTAGACACTGTCAGATAATCAATATTGAGTCCTGACTGAAAGTTCTCAAGGTTTGCCTGTTGTTGCCCTGTTTCATGGAGATACTGCAGGCTAAAAGGCAGAACTACCCCTTTCATGCTTTCCAGTTTTTTTCAGATGATACAGATTTTGGAGTGGTCCAACTCAGAGCCCTGGATCTGGACTGGGTTGTAGTTGAGCTGGTCAGCCTGCTAGCTCTCTTGCATCCACATCACCAGGAAGAACTCTTCAGAACTGTTCTGGCTAGGCCACCCATTACTACTCTCTGTAAGATCCAGGGTCAGCTTTCCAGCACTAAAATTCTTGGGGCTATCTCACACCATTCTTTTGCTATCAGGGCCTGCTTGACTATGTTAACCCAATGAGGTGTATGGTCTGCTCTCTGCAATGCTGCCAATGACAGACAGGGTTGGCCCTCCAGAGTACTACATCCAATGATGGGTGGGACCAGTTCAACAGATCCCTTGAATATTGATGTTGTCTCAGGAAACTGAACAGACCAAAGATACCTCCTGGGATCTAGTGCTTATATGAACCATGGACATAGACACAGACATTGTTGTTGTATGTCTACTGACCCAGACATAGCCCTCAGGCAGCAGCACTGAGACTTTACCGTGGATTCATGTGGTGGGACTGGCTATTCACACCAGGCTATTTCTCTCTAATCTTGTGTGCCCAGTTCCATTTCTTTTCACAATGCTTGATCTGTTCTGCTTCTCACTCTTTCTCATCTGTCTACCATGCACTTACACATTGTACTGGCTGCTGCAGCTCATTGGCCACTGTGTGATCTCCTTTGCTGATACCCTATGTGACATGGTATCAAATGTGCCACTGTGTGTCTAAGGCCTGACTGAAAAGTGCAGTGGCAGGCAAGTAGGTCTCTGGTTTTCTTTCCCTACCTAAGCTGCATGGTATGGTATGGTATGGTATGGTATGGTGGTGAGCAAGTCTGTGGGTGCTGTCCTTCTCTTGTGCTGTATTGTGTGACTGTGGGCAGGACTCTGTATGTCTAAGGCCTGCTAGTCTCATGTGCTGGAGGACAGGTCTCTCAACAATGTTTTCAAGCTGCTTACTAAATATATATATTTATGTTCATAGATTTGAGCTACTCTCAACATTTTCATATTTACTTATTATTGGATACTGGTTAATGCAGAAACTGTTCAAAGTGCAAAGAATCAGTGACTTTGAGTCATAGATAGGAATGTAATTTCCCACAGAAAGGTTTAGGAACATCATAGAAAATGGAATGAGAAACATATAAAGGCAAGAAAATGGGGAGGAATTCTGTGAAATGTTGTCTTCTGGATATGCTATGCTGGATATATGCTATATATAATGATAATGCTGTTGCACACCTGCACTCCCGGCATCTGTGATTGTCATTTTATGATCTGTGCAAGATCAAGCCAGTTTAAAATTTTAGCATGTTTTAAATCCAATGGGAAAATGGAATCCAACAGCCTTATTAGTAGACAAGGACCTATTGACAACTGGTGGTTTGTAGGAGAAAAAAGTTACATTTCTCTTAAGGTATAACCCAGGCTTCAGTGAATGACTATATGCCCATGTGTACAC